>NW_025951132.1:0-11934 GCF_021028975.2 Sphaerodactylus townsendi
CCCGCCCAAGGACCGGCGCAGCGGCTGCGTCCTTGCCACAGCCCCGCCCAGGAATGTCCTGCCCCCGGAATGCCTGGACACACCCCCGTCGTGCCCCGCCCAGCCTCATTGGCGCTACGCCACAGTTTGAATCCCACCACCATGGGAACCTGTTACTAAAATTTTTGGATCCCACCGCTGAGTGGCCATCACTACAACTTGTGGCTGTGAGCTCCATGACTTAATAAACCTTTACACAAAGAGGCATAGAATGAAGGGAGTGGCAGGAAGAATAGTTGGATTTATACTCCACCAGTGGCGTAGTGGTTAAGAGCAGGTGTACTCTAATCTGGAGAACCGGCTTTGATTCCCCGCTCTGCCACTTGAGCTGTGGAGGCTTAGCTAAGGAACCAGATTAGCCTCTGCCGTCCAACACAGGCCAGCTGGGTGACCTTGGGCTAGTCTTCTGAGCTCTCTCAACCCCACCCATTTCACAGGGTGTTTGTTGTGATGGGGGCAAGGGAAAGGAGTTTGTAAGCCCCTTTGAGTCTCCTTGCAGGAGAGAAAGGGAGGATATAAATCCAACTCTTCTTCTACTCCTATAAGGAATCTCAAAGCAGCTCACAAGCTCCTTTTCCCTTCCTCTCCCCACAACAGACACCTTGGGAGGCAGGTGGGGCTGAGAGAGTTCTGAGAGAACTGTCACTGGCCCGAGGCCACTCAGCAGGCTTCATGTGGAGGAGGGGGAAATCAAATACAGGTCTCCAGATCAGAGTCCACCTGCCCTTAACCGCTGGCTATCCTTTCTCCACTCTCTGCCCTCTTTGCACACACCACTTAGCGGTTGAATCCATTCACTACACCCAGCCCCACGTGACTGTCTTTGACATGAAGAAGAAGAAGAGTTTGGAATTATATCCCCCCTTTCTCTCCTGCAGGAGACTCAAAGGGGCTGACAATCTCCTTGCCCTTCCCCCCTCACAACAAACACCCTGTGAGGTAGGTGGGGCTGAGAGAGCTCCGAGAAGCTGTGACTAGCCCAAGGAGTGTACAGGCTAATCTGAATTCCCCAGATAAGAAGAAGAGAAGAAGAAGAGTTTGGATTGATATCCCCCCTTCCTCTCCTGCAGGAGACTCAAAGGGGCTTACAATCTCCTTGCCCTTCCCCCCCTCACAACAAACACCCTGTGAGGTGGGTGGGGCTGAGAGAGCTCCGAGAAGCTGTGACTAGCCCAAGGTCACCCAGCTGGCGTGTGTGGGAGTGCACAGGCTAATCTGAATTCCCCAGAGAAGCCTCCACAGCTCAGGCGGCAGAGCGGGGAATCAAACCCGGTTCCTCCAGATTAGATACGCGAGCTCTTAACCTCCTACGCCACTGCTGCTCATGAAGACGAACGACAGAGCTAAACTCTTTCCAACAAGACTGTGTAAGAAATGCTTCGGAAAAAGTGGAACAGCCTGTCAAAAGTTGCTTTTCCGTGCTGCAAAGCATCTTCGAAAGGGGGCCAAATCCAGCAAAGGGAAGTGAACGTGTGCTCTCTGCCTCTCACAGGATTTGGACTGAAACGCAGCCACAGAGTTTTTAAGACTATTCTTAAAAAAAAAAAAAAAACAGCAAGTTTCTAGTCCTCACAGTCACGGCCGCTTACTTTGCTCATCCAGGATTTCCTTTTGCAAATCGCTTTCTTCCTCTTCACCGCCTCCCAGAGACGCCTCTGACCTGCGAAAGCCGAGAGAGGCATTCATTTTATCGATTTGCATTTATTCCCCTCCGTTTACAATGGTCTTACAACAAAAACACTGCTGCTAATGTTTTAATGTTTAATTTATTTATTGTTTTAACTGAAACTATTTGTTGTATTTAAATGTTGATTGGTTTGTGAACCGCCCTGAGCCCTTCAGGGGTAGGGCGGTCTATTAAACAAACAAACAAACAAACAAACAAACAAATAAAATCACAAAAATCCCATATGGTGGTAAAAACAATAGTAAAATCACAATAAAACCCCATGTTAAAAACTCAACAATAATCTAAAATTTCAAGCCCCAGCCCCCCAAGAAGGGAGGGGTTTACAGACACCTCAGGGGCCCCCTACCGAGGGGAGGGGGGGGAGCCAGCCAAACAGCAAGGTGAAGAAGATGGTCTTTGCCAGGTGCTGAAACTCCAAGAGAGTAGGCACCTGGCGAACGTATGCTGGGAGGGCATTCCACAATGCAGGGGCCACCATAGAGAAGGCCCCGCAGGCTGCCCCCAGAAGAAGAAAAAGAAGAAGAAGAGTTTGGATTTATATCCCCCCTTTCTCTCCTGCAGGAGACTCAAAGGGGCTTACAATCTCCTTGCCCTTCCCTCCTCACAACAACACCCTGTGAGGTAGGTGGGGCTGAGAGAGCTCCATGAATGAATGAATGAATGAATGAATGAATGAATGAATGAATGAATGAATGAATGATAGATAGATAGATAGATAGATAGATAGATAGATAGATAGATAGATAGATAGATAGATGATAGATGATAGATGATAGATGATAGATGATAGATGATAGATGATAGATGATAGATGATAGATGATAGATGATAGATGATAGATGATAGATAGATAGATAGATAGATAGATAGATAGATAGATAGATAGATAGATAGATAGATAGATAGATAGATAGATAGATAGATAGATAGATAGATAGATAGATAGATGCAATCTGCAGTGCGGGTAGTGGATAGCGAAAGGAAATGTCGGCAGTTTGACTCACCGGGCCGGCCCATGCCAATTTTCTCTAAATCTTCATTCTTGACATACTCAAAGTGCGAGAGCCGCGTGACGTTGAGGTCATCGCGGATCCTCAGGAAATACTGCTGCAGCTGGACCTCGGTGAGCAGCTCCAGCAGCCAGTCCGTTCCTTCGTCGGCTTGCATGCCACCGGTCAGCTTCTGCAAAGGGCCAGAAGGAAGCCAGGTCAGTCGGGGAAGCTGCCAACTGACTCACAGAATCATAGAGTTGGAAGAGACCCCAAGAAGGGCCATCAAGTCCAACCCCCAGCAATGCAGGAACACACAATCAAAGCACTCCTGACCGATGGCCACCCAGCCTCTCTTTAAGAACCTCCCAAGAAGGAGACTCCCCCACACTCAGAGGGAGTGCATCCCACTGTCTAACAGCCCTGACTGTCAGGAAGTTTTCCCTGATGTTTAGGTGGAATCTCTTTTCCTTCCCCTTGAACCCATCACTCCTGGTCCTGGTCTCTAGGGCAGCAGGATCCCTCACCAACATGACATCCCTTCAAATATCTAAAGATGGCTACCAGGTCACCTCTTAACCTTCTCTTCACAAAACAAAACATCCCCAGCTTCCTAAGTCTCTCCTCGTAGGGCAAGGAATCCAGATTCAGGAGAGAAGGGGAAGTTGGGGCAAGCAATATCCTAGGTCCATTCTTTATTTTATAATGCTTTTTACATTAAGAACATAAGAACAAGCCAGCTGGATCAGACCAGAGTCCATCTAGTCCAGCACTCTGCTACTCGCAGTGGCCCACCAGGTGCCTTTGGGAGCTCACCTGCAGAATGTGAAAGCAAGGGCCTTCTGCGGCTGTTGTTCCCGATGACCTGGTCTGTTAAGGCATTTGCAACCTCAGATCAAGGAGGAATAAGATTGGTAGCCATAGATCGACTTCTCCTCCATAAATCTGTCCAAGCCCCTTTTCAAGCTATCCAGGTTAGTGGCCATCACCACCTCCTGTGGCAGCATATTCCAAACACCAATCACACGTTGCGTGAAGAAGTGTTTCCTTTGATTAGTCCTAATTCTTCCCCCCAGCATTTTCAATGGATGCCCCCTGGTTCTAGTATTGTGAGAAAGAGAGAACAATTTCTCTCTGTCCACATTTTCTACCCCATGAATAATTTTATAGACTTCAATCCTATCCCCCCTCAGCCGTCTCCTCTCCAAACTAAAGAGCCCCAAACGCTGCAGCCTCTCCTCATAAGGAAGGTGCTCCAGTCCCTCAATCATCCTCGTTGCCCTTTTCTGCACTTTTTCTATCTCCTCAATATCCTTTTTGAGATGTGGCGACCAGAACTGAACACAGTACTTATTTATAATCTGCCTTTATCATAGCTCTGCTAACTACCTGAGTTTGATCCTAGAATCATACAATCGTAGAGTTGGAAGAGACCCGAAGGGCCATCAAGTCCAACCCCCTGCCGTGCAGAAATCCTGATGGGAGTTGGGTCCAGGAAGTTGGCTCAAGGCAGACTCACCCGTCCGAGGTTGGTAAAATGAGCACCCTGCTTGCTGCAGACAGAGTGCAGATGACTGGGGAGCGCAATGACAAACCATCCTGTCAATATAGTCTGCCTAGTAAACATCACGATGTGATGTCACAATATGATGACCCCCCATGGATCAGTAATCACTCGGTGCTTGCATTTAGGGCAGTGGTGGCGAACCTACGGCACGGGTGCCAGAGGTGGCACTCAGAGCCCTCTCTGTGGGCACGTGTAAACAGAGTCACACACGCCCCCCCCCCCCCCCCACACACACACACATCTAGGCTGGCCTGGGCTGCTGGCCTCGATTATTAGCATTAAACCTAAGATCTAGTTTTGGGGAAGCAGTGTAGGTAACCCTGTTAAGCGCTGTTAAACTTCACTGATTTTCACGCGAAGAACTAAAGCATGATCCTTTACCTGGGAGTAAGCTCGGTTGCTGGCAATGGCGCTTGCTTCTGAGTAAGCCCTCCTAGGGTCTTGATTCACCCATTCGAAGCATTGCACAGTTGCTTCAAAGCAAAGCCACCGACTACCACCAAGCTTATTCCCGAGTAACACACGCCTCTGAGCCAACTGTTTTTTTCTAAACTAAACCCTCAGTATTCAGGTTAAATTGCCGTGTTGGCACTTTGCGATAAATACGTGGGTTTTGGGTTGCAATTTGGGCACTCTGTCTAAAAAAGGTTCGCCATCACTGATATAGGGGGTCTCCCTTATTGTATTTTTTTCACTTAGTCATAGAATCATAGAGGCGGAAGGGCAGTGGTGGGATCCAAAAATTCTAGTAACAGGATCCCATGGTGGTGGGATTCAAACTGTGGCGTAGCGCCAATGGGGCTGGGCGGGGCACGATGGGGGCGTGGCCGGGCATTCCGGGGGCGGGGCTGTGGCAAGGACAGTAATCACTAGACGGCTTCAAGTTCTGCGTGCTACTGCTGAGAGGAGGGGCATAACTAAGGCCAAAATCATGTGGCAAAACCACCAATAACTAAGGCCAAAATCATGTGGCAAAACCACCAATTAGTCACCCCCTCTTGGCACACACACTCCCCCTTTGGGGGAGGGCGGTTTATAATAATAATAATAATAATAATAATAATAATAATAATAATAATAATGAGTAACCTACTCTCGGGAACCTGTGAGAACCTGCTGGATCCCACCTCTGTGGATGGGTCCATCCAGGCCATCTAGTCTGACCCCCTGCTCAGGGCATGATCAACCGAGAAACAGAAGAAGAGGAGTTTGGATTTATACCCCACTTTTCTCAACCATAAAGAGTCTCAAAGTAGCTTACAAACTATGTCCCTTCTGTGGCCGAATGGAGAGTCCAGCCCAGTCCCACCCTTTAACTTTTACCCAAACTTTTACCCAGCCATTTTTTAAAACAGAGTTTTCAGACGTGGGGGGGGGGGGAGCTGCGAACACCCGTGTTTTCTGTGCAAGGGAATAGTTTAAACCGGTGATGGCGAACCTTTTCGAGGCTGAGTGCCCAAACTGCAACCCAAAACCCGCTTATTTATCGCAAAGTGCCAACACGGCAATTTAACCTGAATGCTGAGGTTTTAGTTTAGAAAAAACGGTTGGCTCCGAGGCGTGCGTTACTCGGGAGTAAGCTTGGTGGTAGTTGGTGGCTTTGCTTTGAAGCAACCGTGCAACTTTTCCAACGGGTGAATCACGACCCTAGGAGGGTTTACTCAGAAGCAGGCCCCATTGCCAGCAACCGAGCTTACTCCCAGGTAAAGGATCGTGCTTTAGTTCCTCACGTGAAAATCAGAGGGGTTTAACAGTGCTTAACAGGGTTACCTACACTGCTTCCCCAAAACTAGGTTTTAGGATTAATGCTAATAAACGACCCCAGCGGCCCAGGCCAGCCTAGATGGGGGGGGGGGCACTCTATTTGTGTGTGCCCACAGAGAGGGCTCTGAGTGCCACCTCTGGCACCCGTGCCATAGGTTCGCCACCACTGCTTTAAACTGAGAGCAGATTTGGGGGGGGGGGGGGCTTGCAGCAGAGAGATCGGGCAGAAATGGGGGGAGGGGGACGCGGTTTTGCTGCCAGCTGACGGGAGCTGCTTCACCGTCTGGATTCCGCATCAGGGAGACCCGGACGCCGACGGTGATGAGAATTCAAGACTTTTGGCAGAAATGGGACTTTCTGGATCGCAAATGCCCTTTGGGGGGGCGGGGCGGAGATTGCAGCTGCATCTTTTGGAACCAAGTGGCGGCCATCTGGAAGGGTTAGGGGCTGCTGAGAACAAGCAAATATCCCAGAATTGAGAGGCTGGCGGGACTGGAGGAGGGGAGGGCAGCGAAGAAGTTGGAGAAGGGATAGAAAGACCTTTGCCCTACCCTCTTTTAACTCTCCCCCTTTCTCCCATTCTTTTCAGAAGCAAGCCTTTATTGGCATAGACAACAGTACAACAACAACAAAAAACGGATTAAAAAGCATATACAATACAGGAAATACGTGTTAGGTCGAAGGAAATCTACTGGCGTTTAGTGATTTCCAGGAGAAAGTCTGCCACTATCATACAGAGAGAAGGATCAGGGTTGTCCAACAAGTAGTGTAATCTAATTAAATCAGGGAGATCGGGTAAATGTAAAGGAGTAAGATTCACATACTTGGATCTGATTTCCTTGAATCTGAGACAGTGAAGTAATTGGTGGGCCAGAGATTCAACTGAGCCATCGTTACACGGGCACAATCTTTTAGCCTTTTCTTGCTTATTAAATCTGCCATGTGACAAGGCAGAAGGCATAACATTAAACCTGGCGAGCATTATGGCTCTCCTTTGAACAGGGTTTATTAAGCAATACAGGTAGTGTGCCAAGTGGCCAAGTTCAAATGGGAGAGAAAAATACAGGGGGGAGCACGTTTTCTTGGCTGCGGTGATTAGGGTAAGAGAACTCTCTATCCAATAGTTGACCTTTTAATTTCCTATAAGCTTCTGAATAGGACAAAGGGCAAAGTGAATCCACTGACAGTCCAATAGAGGCCATTTTTTCTTCAATTATGGAAAACCAGGGGTTGGAATGGGTGTCAGAGAGCAGACGGTGGACCAGGGAATTACAGTCTGAGAGAAAATGAATTCGCAGCCAGAATCTAAAAGTCCTCAGCCAAGCGGCCTTTCTCCCATTCCTGCTCCCTGAACCCTGTCGTAATACAAAAATGCTAACCATTTCCATAGCGTTCGAGGATTCAAAGTGCTTTCCGTAAATTGTTCAGTTGGAATCCTTACAACAGCCCTGAAAGGTAGCCAAGTATCAGGAATTGTGGCTGGGAGGCAAAAGCAGAGAGGCCAGAAGACCGAGAACAGCTTGCAAGCGAACGGCAGAATTTGTTTGTATCGTTATGCCTCACTTTTCACTCTCAGAATCGCCTCTGCGTGTCCTTTGCCTTGTCCTGGATGGCCCCGTGAGGCCCAATCTTGTCGGATCTCATGAGCAAAGCAAGGCCGTTCCTGGTTTCGGATGGGAGGCCACCAACGAAGTTTAGGGTCGCTTCGCAGAAACAGCCAACGTCAAACGACCTCTGGCCATCTCTTGACCTGACAACCCTACAGGGCCACCGTACTACAGCCAGGTGGAAGTCCGATAGCAACTTAGAAGTCAGCAAGATTTGGGGTTAGAACCTTTTGAGAGCCAATCACCTGGACAGATCGAGGGTCCGTTTCAGGGTCGGGAAGGAATTCTCCACAGCTATGGTTCGATTGTGAAGCATCTGCTCAGCCTGCAAAAGGCACCAGTTCAATCCCAGCATCTCCAGTGAAAACCACCAGGAAGTAGATGAAGCGAAAGGTCTTTGAGATGCCAGAGAGAGTATACAACGCTGCCCTCGGAGGCTTAAGGGTCTTATTCCGTAGAAGGCACCTTTATTGAGCAGCAGTGGCGTAGGAGGTTAAGAGCTCGTGTATCTAATCTGGAGGGGCCGGATTTGATTCCCAGCTCTGCCGCCTGAGCTGTGGAGGCTTATCTGGGGAATACAGATTAGCCTGGGCACTCCCACACATGCCAGCTGGGTGACCTTGGGCTAGTCACCATTCTTCTGAGCTCTCTCAGCCCCACCTACCTCACAGGGTGTTTGTTGTGAGGGGGGAAGGGGAAGGAGCTTGTAAGCCCCTTTGAGTCTCCTGCAGGAGAGAAAGGGGGGATAGAAATCCAAACTCCTCCTCCTCCTCCTCCTCCTCCTCCTCCTCCTCCCCCCTCCCCCCCCCCCCCCCCCCCCCCCCCCCCCCCCCCCCCCCCCCCCCCCCCCCCCCCCCCCCCCTCCCCCCCCCCCCCCCCTCCCCCCCTCCCCCCCCCCCCCTCCTCCTCCTCCTCCTCCTCCTCCTCCTCCTCCTCCTCCTTCTTCTTCTTCTTCTTCTTCTTCTTCTTCTTCTTCTTCTTCAGATTAGCCTGTACACTCCTACACACGCCAGCTGGGTGACCTTGGGCTAGTCACAGCTTCTCGGAGCTCTCTCAGTCCCACCTACTTCACAGGGTGTTTGTTGTGAGGGGGGATGGGCAAGGAGGTTGTCAGCCCCTTTGAGTCTCCTGCAAGAGAGAAAGGGGAGATATAAATCCAAACTCCTCCTCCTCCTCTTCCTCCTCCTCCTCTTCTTCTTCCTCTTCTTCTTCTTCACAGGCTTTAGTAAAGAGAAAACTACTTTTTCAACCCCTCCCCCTTTTTGGCACAGACCTTGTTTTTTTTTTAAAGGGGGGCATCTGGTCTTGATTTGCAAGCTGAAAAAGGAAGAGTCGGGTTTTATGCTTCGCCTGCGGTCCAAGGGGTTGGCTAATCGCCCTCCGGGTTAAAACATCTGGGCTCGGTTTCGAAATGCCATTCGTCTGGCTGACGACCTCGGCTGCTCCGCCGACTCAGCCCGCTGGCAGAACGGAGGAGGCCTCCGTCCCGAACACTCCTCGGCAGTGCTCAGGCGCTGCCGAGATCAAGGACTTGTCAAGACAATGACGGCACAAACATCCGCCGCTCTCAAGTGGCCCAGCGCTGAGATAATGAACTGCTATCTGAAAGAACAAGGGACTCTCCGGATGTCCCCGGAGGGCTCTGGGAACATTGCAAGGGCTTCAGCGTTTTTCAAGGAGGTGGAACACAATCTTTGTCCTCCCTGCTCCAGATACCGGCTCCTGGTTGGGCAAAGCGCCGTCAACTTATGGCGAACCCGAAGATGTGAAAGGCGAGAGCTGTCCAGAGGTGGTTTGCCCCTTGCCTGCCTTTGCACAGCAATCCTAAAGCCAGCGTGGCGTAGCGGTTAAGAGCGGGTGGATTCTAATCTGGAGAACCGGGTTTGATTCCCCACGTGAGTGGCAGAGGCTTATCCGGTGAACCAGATGTGTTTCTGCACTCCTGCATTCCTGCTGGGTGACCTTGGGCTAGTCACAGTCCTCTCAGAACTCTCTCAGCCCCACCTTGTCTCAGAACTCTCTCAGCCCCACCTGCCTCACAAGGTGTCTGTTGTGGGGAGAGGAAGGGAAAGGAGCTTGTATGCCACCTTGAGTCTCATTCCAGGAATCATCATCGCCGCCGCCGCCTCCTCCTCCCCCTCCTCCTCCTCCTCCTCCTTCTTAGAGGTCTCCTGTATGTTAGCCAGGGCCAACTCTGCTTAGCTTCCCAGTTCTGACAAGATCAGACTAGCCTGGGCTATCTAGGCCAGGCAGAAATGCCTCCAAGTCACAATGTATATGACTTATGGAGACCCCATGGAACAGAAGCTCTTGGCTATTAAGCATAAACATTTTATTGTCATTGTGCACGCACAACAAAATTTACAGCAGCATTCCTCGACGCACACAATTTCAGACTCATACCCCATCCTCACTTTCCCCTTCCTCCACCCATCCCTACACAGCCCCAAACACGTCAACACGAAGCCACGGAGTTCAGCACAGCCACAGCTCTGGAGTAGAAGCTGTCTCTCAGCCTCTTCTGCGTAGTGACCCTGGACTGTCCAAAAACTGACCAACGCTGTCCCTTAGCTTCCAAGATGAGACGAGACCATCCTAGCTTGGCCTATTTAAGTTAAGGGAAAGTTCTGTCAAATCGCAACTCACTTGTGGAGATTCCCCCTTTCCCCGGTAGGGTTTGCAAGGCAAGAGAGCAACCGTTGTAATTTGACATTGCGTAGGAGGTTAAGAGCTCGTGTATCTAATCTGGAGGAACCGGGTTTGATTCCCGGCTCTGCCGCCTGAGCTGTGGAGGCTTCTCTGGGGGATTCAGATTAGCCTGTGCACTCCCACACACGCCAGCTGGGTGACCTGGGGCTAGTCACAGTTTCTCGGAGCTCTCTCAGCCCCACCTACCTCACAGGGTGTTTGTTGTGAGGGGGGAAGGGCAAGGAGATGGTAAGCCCCTTTGAGTCTCCTGCAGGAGAGAAAGGGGGGATATGGATCCAAACTCTTCTTCTTCTTTGCATAGCAACCCTGGAGTTTCTTGGGGGTCTCCCATGTGAGTAATAACCGGGGCCAGCCCTTCGTAGCTTTTGAGATTTGATGTCTGGGCCATCCAGATCCTGGCAGAAATACTACCGATGCTTAGACCAAACGGACCATTCTTAAACTTTCTACCCTTCGAGGAATTTGCTGGTCTCGCTGAACATCTTCAAGCTCAGTGTCTTGCAGGGGGCTCTGAGACATCTTCTATCAAAAACGTAGCCTATTCAGACAGGCACCGGCCCTGTGAGTCAGGTTGCGTAGAAACTGCCAGCATGCTTTATTGACTGCCCTTTCTGTTTGGAAATTCGAACACAGTACTTGAACTCTATTTTAGCAAACGGGACAGGACGTTCCGATTCTGGTGAGGCGTTCCGTCTCTTGAACAATTCCCGTCTTGAAATAAGTCAGCAAGCAGCAACGTTTTTGAAAGATGCCATAAAGCTGCATCAAGATAAGACTGGGAGATAAAATTGTCATTTATTTTTTTCTTTCTGTAATTTGTGGTTGTAGCTTCGTCATGGTCGCCTGAGCAGCAGTGGCGTAGGAGGTTAAGAGCTCGTGTATCTAATCTGGAGGAACCGGGTTTGATTCCCCGCTCTGCCGCCTGAGCTGTGGAGGCTTACCTGGGGAATTCAGATTAGCCTGTGCACTCCCACACATGTCAGCTGGGTGACCTTGGGCTAGTCACAGCTTCTCGGAGCTCTCGCAGCCCCACCTACCTCACAGGGTGTTTGTTGTGAGGGGGGAAGGGCAAGGAGATTGTCAGCCCCTTTGAGTCTCCTGCAGGAGAGAAAGGGGGGATATAAATCCAAACTCTTCTTCTTCTTCTTTATATGCCTGCATCCACGAAGTTCACTGGGTGACCTTGGGCCAGTTGCTCTCTCTCTGTTGGCCTGGCCTACCTTACTGGGTTGTTGTGAAGATAAGGAGGAAAGTGGAAGAAGGAACCTGCCTCGAGTTCTCTTTGCAGGAAGGGAAGAGTAACAAACGCTCTAGCGATAAGATGCTGCTTCCAAATAATAATTTCAAAAAGTCCTCAAAGGAGTTGATCCTGAATGCTCGAAGCCGCTGTCTATTGAGACAATCACTAGTTCTCTCAACTGACTGGCAGCAATTCTCCAGTAGGGGGAGCTCTTTCCCAGGGCCTTCTACTCAAAGATGCTGCGGATTAGATCTCGGATCTTCTGCCCAAGAAGCTGATGTTCAGCCAGGGGTCTGCAACCTGCGGCTCTCCAGATGTTCATGGACTAC
>NW_025951133.1:0-31627 GCF_021028975.2 Sphaerodactylus townsendi
TGCAACCTGTGGCGCTCCAGATGTTCATGGACTACAAATCCCATCAGCCCCTGCCAGCACGGTCAATTGGCTATGCAGGCAGGGGCTGGTGGGAATTGTAGTCCGTGAACATCTGGAGAGCCGCAGGTTGCAGACCCCTGTACTAGAACGTGGTCCTACAGGCCCAGAAACCCCACAACACTCCAGTGATTCTGGCCGTGAAAGCCTTCGACAATACATAGAACTTTTGAAGCTGCAAATTGGCTCGAACGTGGTGATTCGCTAGAGAACTTCCTGTATTCATAATGCAGCCTAAGTCCAGCCTTAGGCTGTCCATTAAGGTCCACTCCACACCATCTCTGTCCAATGAGCCAGGGAAGTAACAAGGCAAACTGGAGCCCTGGACAAAACCTGAGTTGGATGCCCCCCCCCCCCCCATGGGCGGCCACTCCACCACAACCAATTTTTTTTGCACCAGGACATTGGTGCCTGCAGGGGGTGCATTTTTAGACATATCAGCACCAAAATTTGAGCATACCATCAGGAGACTGTCCTTATGCTACTCCCCAAGTTTGGTGAGGTTTGGTTCAAGGAGCCCAAAGTTATGGACTCCCAAAGGGGGTTCCCCCATCCCCCATTGTTTCCAATGGGAGCTAATAGGAGATTGGGGGCTACAGTTTTGAGGGTCCATAACTTTGGCCCTCCTGAACCAAACTGCAAATTCCAAACCTGGGGTATCATCAGGGCAGTCTCCCCTGGACAGAGAGACCTTGAAAGTTTTGAGACTGTGCCTTCAGAAATGTGCCCCCCCCCCAGTTTGCAACCCCCATTGACAGCAATACAGAAAACTCAATGCAGAACAAAGATTCTTGGGCAAATTTCTGGGATGTTCCTGCAGGCAGGGGGCATCTTTGGATGTATCGGCACCAGGCCTCTCAGGGTGGTATCACTCAGTGAGACTGTCCTTGGCGTGCTACTCCCCCAAGTTTGGTGGAGAGCGTTCTGTCTCAGGGAGTCCAAAGTTAAGTGGACTCCCCAAAGGTTCCCTCCCTATCCCCCCCATTGTTTCCAATGGGAGCTATTAGGAGATGGGGCTACAGTTTTGAGGGTCCATAACTTTGGCCCCCCTGGAACCAAACTGCACCAAACCTGGGGTATACATCAGGGCAGTCTCCCTGATGAGACCTTTGAAAGTTTTGAGACTGTGGTCTTCAGAAATGTGCCCCCCCCCCCCCCAGTTTGCAACCCCCATTGACAGCAATACAGAAAACTCAATGCAGAACAAAGATTCTTGGGCAAATTTCTGGGATGTTCCTGCAGGGGGCGCATCTTTGGATGTATCGGCACCAAAATTTCAGGGTATCATCTGGAGACTGTCCTTATGGGACCCTCAAAACTGTAGCCCCCATCTCCTATTAGCTCCCATTGGAAACAATGGGGGATGGGGGCACCCCCTTTGGGAGTCGAGAACTTTGGACTCCCTGAACCAAACCTCACCAAACTTGGGGGGTATCATAAGGACAGCCTCCTGATGATACGCTGAAAATATGGTGCTGCTAGCCTAAAACTGCACCCCCTGCAGGCCAAAAATGGAAAACCACTAAAAATACCAAAAAAAGGAGCCCTGCATTTTGATGCCCCGCACAAGGTGATGCCCTGGGCAGCTGCCCCCCTTGCCCAATGGGCATTACGCCCCTGAGCAGAGCCATTTACATATTCACAATTTGCAAAAACTTTTGTGACTCCCTGATTTCCTCCGCTGTTTCTGCTGCTTTGTGGATTCTTTCTACCACGCTGTGGGCCGCAACTTTTTGCCGGGACGATCATCTTTACCACTAAATCGACGCAGAAGCGGGCAGCGAAGGCAGATTGGAGCCTCTTCCATGCCAAGGAGCTGGGCTTCTTTTGTACTTATTGTCACCGAGGGGAGAAAAGGAAAGAGAGCTGAATGAAAGCAAACTTACCCGGCAGCCAGCGCAGGAGGAATATCCAAATTGGGCTCCCCTTGAAAAGCTTCATTGTTTTGCAGCGAAGATAAAAAAAAGTCCTTCTAAAAGTGTGGAATAAAATGCTTCTGTTTCTTTTAACCCCAAAGTCAGGGTAGGTGAATAAGGGGATCCTGATAGCTAAACACGCAATGGGAGAAAATAATTTCTGAGGTTTGGTGTTTCCGTTCTCATCGCCGAAGGGGGCCAAGTGGGGACTCCAGAATGCCTCTGAAATGTTCTGCCCTTCCGGGGTGCCAACTTCTCAGCAACTGGAGAAGCAGTGCCTTTTCTCAAAACCGGCTCCTGTTGAAAGAAAAGGCGCACCTCTACGCACCACGGACTTCTTCGTCAAGCAGAGCCTTCCTTTTACAGAAGCAGCTGTTTACCAAATCCTGATGGATGGGAAAGTCGGGCGCGGAGCAGCCAAAGGGCAGGCGAGGGGCGCTGGCAGAAGTGGAGATTTCTCAACGGCGCTGCCTCCGAGCAGCAAAATGAAAAGAACTTGAACGGCTTGCTGGCGGCCGGAGGCGCTGCTTGGGGTTGGAGGAAGGCCAAGACAAGCACCTCCAGCTATAATGAGAAAGAGGAGGAGGCGGTGGCTCAGTGGAAAAGCCTCACTTTGGCATGTAGAAGGTCGCAGGCTCAGTCCCCAGCGCCTCCAGTTATAGATTGTGTATCAGATTTGGGCGTGTAGTGGTTAAGAGCAGGTGCACTCTAACGTGGGGAACCGGGTTTGATTCCCCGCTCTGCCACTTGAACTGTGGAGGCTTATCTGGAGAACTAGATTAGCCTGTGCGCTCCAACACATGCCAGCTGGGTGACCTTGGGCTAGTCACAGTTCTTCGGAGCTCTCTCAGTTCCACCCACATCACAGGGTGTGTGTTTGTGGGGGGCAGGGAAAGGAGATTGTAAGCCCCTTTGAGTCTCCTAACAGGAGAGAAAGGGGGGATATAAATCCAAACCACTACTCCTCCCCTTCGTCCCCGTCATCCCCGTCGTCGTCCCCGCCGTTGTCGTCCCCCCATGCCCCCTGTCGTCCCCCTTGTCGTCCCCCTTGTCGTCCCCCTTGTCCCCCTTGTCGTCCCCCCCGTCGTCCCCCCCCGCTCCCCCGTGCGTCGTGCAGTTGCCGTTAAATGCAAATTAAAATTAGTTAAATTAAATGCGTCGTTGCGTCGCTCAAGTCAAATTAAATTAGGTAATTCGTCAGTGCCGTCGTCGTCAAATTAAGTCAAATTAAATTAAATGGTCGTCGTCTTCTTCTTCTGTCAGCTTTGCTTCTTCTTCTTCTTCTTCTTCTTCTTCTTCTTCTTCTTCTTCTTCTTCTTCTTCTTCTTCTTCTTCTTCTTCTTCTTCTTCTTCTTCTTCCTCTTCTTCCTCTTCTTCCTCTTCTTCCTCTTCCTCTTCTTCCTCTTCTTCTATTATTTATGGCAACCCCATACCGTTTTCAAGGCAAGAGATGGTCAGAGGTTGATTTGCCCTTGCCTGTCTCTACTGAGTAGCAGGTTACAATGAAAGAGTAGCAGGTAGCAATGAAATTCACTGCTTTTCTGTCCTGTAGCAAGGGAATGTTTCTGGTCAGAGATTTTTGTACCAAAGTGCTTTGTGTTACGGAGCCTCAGAACCCGAAAGCTCCACAGTTAGTGAGAGTGAGGAAACCCCAGTGTTTTCCCTCGCTTCGGGTTTTCCGCTCCTTCCAGCAGAGATGTACCAGCAGATAATGGCGCCCAGGGCAAGACCAGAGTTTTTCTAATCGCAGAGAACTACTTCTGTACCTAGTGGTCACAGCATTCTACTGAGCAAGAGCTCACGAAAACATCTCAATATCGCGAATGGCATTTCAGAATGCCTCATTCTGGACATTTTTGCACTCCTAAAGAGGGTGTACAACTATTATAACCACTAACCAAGTCCTTCATGTATGCTGACAGTAAAGGACTATAATTATCTGTGTTTTGTTACACAGCAAAACAAAAAGAACTCAAAGATGGTAATTGTCCCTGTGCATACAGTTGCATTTTCTGTATATGTCTATTGTCAGTGGTTTGTATTTTATAGCTGTTTTAGACAACAGACTATAGTGCACTTATTTCCGCTTTTCAATTCACTTAGTAAATTAGTAGTAAGCAGCAGTGGCGTAGGGGGTTAAGAGCTCGTGTATCTAATCTGGAGGAACCGGGTTTGATTCCCTGCTCTGCCGCCTGAGCTGTGGAGGCTTATCTGGGGAATTCAGATTAGCCTGTACACTCCCACTCCCACACACGCCAGCTGGGTGACCTTGGGCTAGTCACAGCTTCTCGGAGCTCTCTCAGCCCCACCTACTTCACAGGGTGTTTGTTGTGAGGGGGGAAGGGCAAGGAGATTGTAAGCCCCTTTGAGTCTCCTACAGGAGAGAAAGAGGGGATATAAATCCAAACTCCTCCTCCTCCTCCTCCTCCTCCTCCTCCTCCTCCTCCTCCTCCTCCTCCTTCTTCTTCTTCTTCTTCTAAGTATCGAAGTTTGTGTATTTGTGTTCTTAAGCAACAGGACTGGGGGTGTTTTTTTGTTCATTGTTAATTGCTGGTGTGTTTAACACCCCCACTAGATTCCACTGAAAACCTCTACCCTCCAGATCTGCCCTCTCGAGCTCCCCCCAAGAAGCAGCGGCTGGGTTTTTTCGCACGTGTGGCTCCTTGTCTCAAGTCTACCCTCTTATTTACAAGACATTTCAAGGCTGTTTCAGCTATAGGGAAAGAAAATTATATTTGGAAAGTGTGTGTGTGTTTTTTTCCCTTTAAGGAAAGCCAAAGTTCTCAAAGATCCTTGAAGCTCTGTGTTTTCAGCCATTCTCCCGGCCTCCCCATCTCCCATCCCCATAGCAAGAGAACGCACGGTTTCTCCTTCCTTTCACTAATACTTGATTAAGATTCCGGCAGCACACAGCCTCAGAAACAGACAGCGCCCCGGTGCCCGAAGTCAGCGAGCGAGCACTTTGGTTTGGGGAGGCAGAACTGTAGGAAAACTTTGAAGCTGATAAGAAGAAGAAGAAGAAGAAGAAGAAGAAGAAGAAGAAGAAGAAGAAGAAGAAGAAGAAGAAGAAGAAGAAGAAGAAGAAGAAGAGGAGGAGGAGGAGGAGGAGGAGGAGGAGGAGTAGTTTGGATTTATATCCCCCCTTTCTCTCCTGTAGGAGACTCAAAGGGGCTTACAATCTCCTTGCCCTTCCCCCCTCACAACAAACACCCTGTGAGGTAGGTGGGGCTGAGAGAGCTCCGAGAAGCTGTGACTAGCCCAAGGTCACCCAGCTGGCGTGTGTGGGAGTGCACAGGCTAATCTGAATTCCCCAGATAAGCCTCCACAACTCAAGCGGCAGAGCTGGGAATCAAACCCGGTTCCTCCAGATTAGATACATGAGCTCTTAACCTCCTACGCCACTGCTGCTTGTCTAGGTGCTTACTTTGTATTTGCTTCAGAAGACAGGGTGAAGCCACAACAGGCACCAAAAACGAGGTGGGAAGTATATTTGCCATCCTGGGGCCAGTCACAGTTCTCTCAGAACTCCCTCAGCCCTCTTCCGCTCATGCAGAATAATGCACTTTCAATCCACTTTCACAATTGTTTGCAAGTGGATTTTTCTGTTCTGCACAGTTGCAAAGTGCATTGAAAGTGGATTGAAAGTGCATTATTCTGCATGTGCGGAAGGGGCCTCAGCCCCACCTACCTCACAAGGTGTCTGTTGTGGGCAGAGGAAGGGAAAGGAGTTTGTAAGCTGCTTTTGAGACTCCAAAAAGGGTAATTCCCCAAGCTGGTCTGTTACACAAGAAAACTCAACAACACTGGATTTTTACAATCAAAATCCTATGGATTGTTGAAGGCTTTCACGGCCGGAATCACTGGGGTGCTGTGTGGTTTCCGGGCTGTCTGGCCGTGTTCTAGCAGCATTCTCTCCTGACGTTTCGCCTGCATCTGTGGCTGGCATCTTCAGAGGATCTGATGGTAGGAAAGGAAAGGAAGTGGAGTATATATATCTGTTGGAGTGTCCAGGGTGGGTGAAGAAACATTGTCTGTGAGTAACAAAGAAGGCAACCAGGTCAATAGTTGAGGGCATCTGAATAGAAGTATGAGTAACAATGAAGTCTATAGCATTTAAGCCATTGAAATCCATCAGCACATGGACAATTTTAACAGAAAGGAAGAAACTATGAAAATGAACAGAACTTGGCTGCCAGTGTTGAAAAATACTAGAGTCAAGACAGTGTCTAACCAGCTCCACACAAACACAGGATGACCATAGACAAAGGAAACAAAGGCCAGGATACTTCTATTCAGATGCTCCCACCAGTGACCTTGCTATCTCCATTGTTACTCCCATGCTATAGACTTCATTGTTACTCATACTTCTATTCAGATGCCCTCAACTATTGACCTGGTTGCCTTCTTTGTTACTCACAGACAATGTTTCTTCACCCACCCTGGACACTCCAACAGATATATATACTCCACTTGCTTTCCCAACATCAGATCCTCTGAAGATGCCAGCCACAGATGCAGGCGAAACGTCAGGAGAGAATGCTGCTAGAGCACGGCCAGACAGCCCGGAAACCACACAGATCCCCAAAATCCTATGGCACAGCTTATCGAATGTCCCATACTTTTTAATTGTATTGACTAACTCTGTGTAATCTTCCTTGAGTCTAGTAAGAATGGTAAACTGTAAATAACATCAATAAATAAAATACATGGAAAGCTGCGCTATTCATGGGTGTGGATCTGCTCCCAATGCTCATCTTAGAAACGCTTCAAGAGCTGTCATGGAGAAATCTCCTAGCACCCTCAATATGTCTTCTCAGCCTCTTGTCCTTAGTAGTCTTTAGAGAAAGAGCTTGCTCATCCATGCCAGTTGTCGGCTGAGAAGGGTGCCTACATTTAAGTTTGGAAATCCCTGGCGACCTGGGGATGGAGCATAGGGAGAGACCTTAGCAGCATGTGGTGTGATGTGGCGGCCAAGAAAGCCAATGCGATTCTGGGCTGTAGCAATAGGAGCATAGTGTCTAGATCAGGGGTAGGGAACCTGCGACTCAAGAGCCGCATGCGGCTCTTCTGCCCTTGCACTGCGGCTCCACGAGCCGAGCCACCGGCCCCATCCTTGCCTGCCCTGCAGGCAGCAGGGCGGGTGCACCAATTGCCCACGGCCAGCTGGGCCACACTGCAGGCTTCCCCTCTCGCCCGCCCCATTTGAGTGGGGCGGGCGCTTTCCCAGCGACCGGCGAGGCCGAGCGGCTGGCCCTATCCTTGCCCGCCCTGCAGGCAGCAGGGCGGACGCATCCATGTGCTTCTCAGAATGAGCGGAGTAAAAGGTAAAAAAACCCAATATATACAGTGTTATCTTTATTTTAAATGTCAAAAATTATTTGCGGCTCCAAGTGTTTCTTTTCCCATGGAAAACGGGTCCAAATGGCTCTTTGAGTGTTAAAGGTTCCCTACCCCTGGTCTAGATCGAGGGATGTAATTGTACCTCTCTATTCTGCACTGGTTAGACCTCACCTGGAATATTGTGCGCAGTTCTGGGCACCGCAATTCAGGAAGGATATTGGCAAGCTGGAACGGGTCCAGAGGAGGGCAACCAAAATGGTCAAAGGTCTGGAATCCATGCCCTACGAGGAGAGACTTAGGGAGCTGGGGATGTTTAGTTTGGTGAAGAAAAGGTTAAGAGGTGACATGATAGCTATGTTTAGATATTTGAAGGAATGTCATGTTGGTGAGGGAGCAAGCTTGTTTTCTGCTGCTCCAGAGACTAGGATCAGGAGTCATGGGTTCAAGGTGCAGGAAAAGAGATTCCACCTAAACATCAGGAAGAACTTCCTGACTGTCAGGGCTGTTCGACCGTGGAATGCACTCCCTCGGAGTGTGGTGGAATCTCCTTCTTTGGAGGTTTTTAAGGAGAGGCTGGATGGCCATCCGTCAGAAGTGCTTTGATTGTGTGTTCCTGTATTGCAGGGGGTTGGACTTGATGGCCTTTGGGGTCGCTTCCAACTCTAGGATTCTATGAGGATATTATACCATAGAGTCTACCCTTCTGAGCAGTCCCTTTCCCCATCCTCTACAGCAGGGGTGTCAAACTCGCGGCCCTCCAGATGTTCATGAACTACAATTCCCATCAGTCCCTCCAACATAAGCATTGGCTATACTGGCAAGGGCTGATGGGAATTGTAGTTCATGAACATCTGGAGGGCCGCAAGTTTGACACCTGTGCTCTATAGTCTGGAGATCAGTTGTAATTTTGGGAGACCTCCAAACACCACCTGGAGGTTCACCATAGTGAAAGTGGTTGCTCACAAGTTAACAATCCAAGCAAGCACCTGTATGGCTAATTAATACAATCACCTGGAAGGTGACAACCCTACCTGCATTTGATTACCTCCAGGCCGAACCCTGGGGAGAGATGTGCAACCAACCTTGGACGGGAATTCATAATTTCGAGAGTTTTCCCCTTGAGTTTGTATTGCTGCAGAGGAAAATATCGCCAGCGCGGAGACCAGAAAATCAATCATTCTAAGCTGGAACCGGAGAGATGTTGCCACTAGGGGACACTCCTGCCTTACTGTAGAATAACTTCACTGTTGCGACACAATGAGAAACACCACCGTTTCCAAGTGTTGCTGGCCCTTCCCCCAACAACTTGGCTAAAGATTCTTCCATGGAAGTCGGCTTGCATAATATCTCTTGGTCAGCTGATAATCTACATGGAAAGGAACAGAGCGTAAACTAGGACTCGTCCGCGGTTTCCAGCCAGCTAACAGCAAGGAACGCTGTATCCTGCGGTCTGGATTTAGTTCTGAGAAGCTCGGCTCAGATGAGATCTGCAACGTCTTGCTGCTCACAGATTCACTGTTCTGCATTCCTGGATATAAAGGAATTGCGCGGGGCAGCATTCAGAGCTGTTTGGAAACACATTTTGAAAGCTGGATGAGAGGCTCACCGGAAGAGGCACGTTTTACGGCCGGGAGATGGCAACTCGGCCCTTCCGTGGAGGAGGAGGAGAACGACCACCACGAGGGAAGGCTGGCTGCAAAACTGAGCAGAGATCAGCTTCTTGGGCATCTCCACACCTACATCTTGGAGCAGGCGTACTAGCAATGGGACTCCTCACAGCTGTGGCTGCAAGCTGCTACTTCCTGGTTTCTCCTTGGAGGACAGAGAAGGTGAAGATGGAACAAATGGACCTGCGGAAGGATGGGTTCACCGTTCAAAGCCAGAAGGGGGAAGCGGTCCTCAGGGTGGCGTTTCAATCCGGCACGCTCGACCTGGAGTCGTGCTCTAAGGAGGGGGACATTTTAACCTGCACCAGGTCAGACACAGGGAAGCTCAACTTTTTCATACAAACCGTCAAGCCCAAGGACACGGTGATGTGCTACCGCGTCCGCTGGGAGGAGTTTGTGGCAGACACTGTGGTGGAACACAAAATGTTCTGGGGGGACGCCCACTGGTATGGGGGTTGTGAGACGAGTGTCCAGCACTGGCCGATCCAGCTGCCGGGATACCAAGAACCTATGCCGTTCGTGACTAGTGATGTGTATTCTTTCAGGAACAGCTTTGGAGGAATTTTGGAGAGGTACTGGGTCTCCTCCAAAGCAGCTGCCATCAAGATCAATGACTCGGTGCCCTTTCACCTGGGGTTCAATGCTTCTGAAAGGTCTCTCCTCTTCCAGGCCAGGTATACAGACTCCCCCTATAAGCCCCCCCTGGGACAGCAACCTTTCCCAGAGCTGAGTTACCGTGTCTGCGTAGGTTCAGATATCACGTCCACCCACAAGTACATGGTGCGGAGATATTTCCACAAACCTTCTGAGATACCTTCAGAAAACATCTTCAGGTTTCCGATCTGGTCCACGTGGGCTTTGTACAAAAAAGAGATTGACCAGGAGAAACTTCTAGAATTTGCAGAGACGATTCAAAAGTACGGTTTTAAACATAGCCACATTGAAATAGATGACATGTACGTGCAGAATTACGGGGACTTTGACTTTGACCCTGTAAAGTTCCCCAATGCTTTAGAAATGTTTGAAAAGCTGAAGAAAGAGGGATTTAACGTCACTTTGTGGATACATCCCTTCGTACATGTAAATTCCCTGAACTTTGAGGTAGGGAAAGTGAGTTGGCATTTTGTGACAGCGCCATCAGGGCAAGCTCTTGCCATGGTCAAGTGGTGGAACGGCATGGGCGCCATCTTGGATTTCACCCAACCTTCCGCCAGGGAATGGTTTCTGGGCCAGCTGAGGCAGCTATGCGCAAAGTATGGTGTGGTGTCCTTCAAATTTGATGCTGGGGAGACATGCTATCTTCCGGAGGAGTTCACGACCTTCGAGCACTTGCCAGACCCCAACATCTGGTCCAGACGTTATGCAGAAGTCGCCATTCCTTTTTACGCGTTTGCCGAAGTCCGTGTTGGTTACCGATCCCAGCACGTCTCTTGTTTTGTCCGAATCATTGACCGGGATTCGGTTTGGGGCCATGAGCTTGGACTCAGGTCTGTGATTCCCACGGTGTTGACCGCTGGCCTGTTGGGCTATCCTTTCATATTGCCAGATATGATCGGTGGAAACTTTCTTCCCAACAAGACGGAAGGTGCCGTGGGCCTCCCTGACCGGGACCTCTACCTCCGCTGGCTGGAGCTGTCAGCATTTCTGCCAGCCATGCAGTTCTCCATCCCACCTTGGCTATATGACAGGGAAGTCACTGAAACTGCACAGAAGTTTACCAGGCTCCGTGAATCCCTGGTGGCCCCCCTCTTGTTGGAGGCGGCCAAGGAAGCCGTTGCCAATGGGGACCCTCTTATAAGACCCATCTGGTGGGCTTCTCCAGGTGATGAGTTTGCCCACCAAATCGACTCCCAGTTCCTCATTGGGGATGCGTTCATGGTGGCCCCAGTCTTGGAGCCAGGCATGCGAAAGAGAGACATCTACCTCCCAGCAGGTAAATGGAAGAGCTACAAAGGAGAACTCTTCACAAAGACTCCTGTCCTGCTTGAGGACTACCCAGTCGACTTGGACGAAGTTGCTTATTTCTCCTTGGTTTCTTAAGCTGCTTTGCGGTCAGGTGAAGGACCTTCTTGTGAGACTGGGATGCTGTGTAGTTTCCGGGCTGTCTGGCCGTGTTCTACCAGCATTCTCTCCTGACGTTTCGCCTGCATCTGTGGCTGGCATCTTCAGAGGATCTGATGAAGAAAAGTAACCTACAAACAATCTACAGACCCACTAAGAAAATCCAACAAATGCTACGTTCAGCAAAGGATAAGAGGGGTCCTCTAGCTACTGCAGGAGTCTACCGCATACCATGTAGCTATGGACAAGTCTACACAGGAACCACCAAACGCAGCGCTCAGACACGAATTAAAGAACACGAAAGGCACTGCAGACTATTTCAGCCAGAAAAATCAGCAATAGCAGAACACTTGATAAACCAACCTGGACACAGGATATCGTTTGAAAACACAGAAATTCTGGACCACTCTGACAACCACTCACGGGCCCAGACTACACAGAGAAGCCATTGAAATTCACAAGCACATGGACAACTTCAACAGGAAGCGAAGAAACCATGGGAAATGTAGAACAGAATTTGGCTGCCAGTGTTGAAAACTCTCAGGAATCAAGACAGTAACTGATCAGCTCCACACAAACACAGGACAACTATAGACAATAGCAATCAAAGGAAACAAAGACCAGGATACTTCTATTCAGATCCATCCGCCTACTGACCTTGCTATCTTCATTGTTACTCCCATGCTACAGACTTCTCTGTGACTCACATGCCAGGCTACTCTATTCAGATGGCCTCACCTTTTGACCTCACAGTATATATACTCCACTTGCTTTCCATTCCTACCATCAGATCCTCTGAAGATGCATTCAGCCACAGATGCAGGCGAAACGTCAGGAGAGAATGCTGCTAGAACACGGCCATACAGCCCGGAAACCACACAGCACCCCAGTGATTCCGGCCGTGAAAGCCTTCAACAATACTTCTTGTGAGACCTTCACGAGACTTTCTCTCAATCTGGTTATCTTGAGTTGAGTGTTTCTTTCAGCACGGAGCAATTTTGGTACGGAAATAGACTCTTGTTTTGTTCCTCCTCTGGCGTTGCGCTCTGCAGAACCCACACGGCTCACTGTTTTTTATATCTCACTCTTCCATGAAAGGGAAAGGTCTTTATCTCCACCTTGCAGACGTCAACTTCGGAATCAGGTTAATTAATCGACCGCCAAGCACAGAGAAAAGTAAGTTACAATATCACAGAGCTGCAGGGCTCCCCCCCCGCCCCCCCCGCCTCCACTGGAGTGTTTCAGAGTGATTCTCCATGGGAGAAACAATCTATATTTATAAAAAGCTAACAGTGTTTTTGTTGATGATAGTATAACTCAGTAACTGCTGGGGCAATTCCTCTGAAAATTCCCGGCCACTATAGTCAGCCAGGTGAGAGTGTTTTTAGATGTTCACATACCTGAAATTTCACACCTGGCCCAGGTAAAATGCCTTTTTCCTGGCGCTCCCTGGTGAAGGACATGCAGCTGCCTGTGTGTAACTGTCACCCTTAGAATGTTCGTGCAACTTAGAATGTTCACTCAGTTGGCCAAATATGAGCAGTGGAAACAGCACATAGGCAGTAACTCGAGTGGAAGTGAAACACATACACACACATACACACGAGGGAGAGGGAAGGGAGGGAGAGGGAGGGGTGGCATGCAAGGGAAGAGAGGGAGGGAGAGGAAAGGGACAGAGCATGCAAGGGAAGGCATGCAAGGGAAGAGAAGTGAGAGAGGGGAGAGAGTGAGGGGTGGCATGCAAGGGAGGGGAGGCAGGGGGCCCAGCATCTTGATACGATCCACCCACCCTAGCGGAGGAAAAGGGAAGGGAAGTGGGGGGAGGGTGGCATACAAAGGAAGAGAAGTGAGGGAGGGAAGAGAGTGAGGGGCGACATGCAAGGGATGGGAGGGAGGGTCCAGGCACCCTAGATTCCCTGAATACTGCGGTTACAGTTAAGAAAACCAGGCACTGATTACTCAGGAGTAAGCTCCGTACAGCAACCGTGACATACTTTGAATGGCTGCATCGCGCCCCTCAGAGGGTTTCCTCAGTAGCGACACCCATTGCCACCAACCTCAAACTTACTCCCCAGGTAAAGGATCATGACCAGCCAGCCTAGATGTGTGGGAGGGGTTGCCTTTCCATCCCTCTTAAGGAATGCTTGGGCAACACACATCACTGACATCGCGACAGTATCCAGGCTGTGTGGTGTTTGCATGAGTTAAGCGTCCCCTGCTGGCCACTGCAATTGATTTGCTGCTACTGTTCCTTTCCCATTTCACCACAATAAGCCACAGCAACGCGTGGCCGGGCCCTGCTAGTAAAATCATAAATTAAAGTGGGTATGGATTTTGCAAGAACAGTCTGGGGACTAAGCTGTTCCTTCTCTGTTTGTGGGTTTTTTTCCAGAGGCAGAAACGGAACAGGTGAGTCATACAAATATTGAAGCCAGGTTGGAGCCATCTTAATACAGACATTTTCCGGTGGGTGGACATAAGCATAAGCATAAGCATAAGCATAAGCATTTTATTGTCATTGTGCACGCACAACGAAATTTACAGCAGCAGTCCTCGATGCACACAATTTCAGACTCATACATCATCCTCACTTTCCCCTTCCTCCACCCATCCCTACACAGCCCCAAATACATCAATATGAAGCAGCGGAGTTTAGCATAGCCACAGCTCTAGAGTAGAAGCTGTCTCTAAGCCTCTTTGTCCTTAGTTCTGAGTGGCCCTGTCTTATGCAGTCTCGCCAGATGGGTAACAGCGCTCTTAAAAAAGAGAGTGTGCTGATGAGATCGGATCCCTCAGAATATTTTGGGCTCTTTTATTTAGAAGCTTCTGGGAATTATAGATTTCTTCCAAGGAGGGAAGAGGGCAGCCGATAATCCTTTTGTGCAGTAGTGATCACCCTTTTGAGGGCCTTCCTGGCCAGTCGCCACTGTGCAACTGGAGAACCATACACAGATGCAGTAGGTTAGGACACTCTCTATAGCACAGCGGTAAAAAGGACACCAGAAGTTTTCCATCTAGTTGTTGCTTCCTTAAAAAAGATCTCAGAAAGTACAGTCTTTGCTGGGCTTTCTTTAACCACCGGCGGCAGTCTGTACGCCCCAGGTCAAGTCCTCTTTAATCATATAACGCCCAGAAATTTCAGAAACTAGCTTTACCCGGCTTCCACTTTGATCTCCCATTTTATAGTCAAGGGCTGAATTTCCTGAGCTTTCATTCCTTCTATAATAGTCCACTCATGAGCTCTCTTTGTCTTGTTAGTGTTAAGAACCCAGGTTATTTTCCCTGCACCATGAGAGCAGTCGGTCCACTTCTATTCCGATAGGGCAGACTCATCCCCTCCAGAGATGAGTCTCCCACCCACATCAAGCTTGTGTCATCAGTAAATTTGATAATGGTGTTACTATGATAGACAGGGAGTACAGCTCATATGTATAAAGGCGTAAGCAGGAACAGTAAAAGCGACCTTCAACATTATTGCAGCCCTGTGGCGTTCCTCTATATATTTAGAAGTAAGAACTGAGGAAACCCGGATTTCCAGTTCTAACCCTCTCTGGGAACGCCCTCCAGACAAGAGCAAGTCCCTAATCCACAAACAGATTGAATGTGAGAGTCCAAGATCCACGAAGGTTTCGTCACCCAGTCTTTAGTATGGTAGATTGTATTAAATGCTGGAACTAAAGTCAAGAAAGAGCATTCCGCACATAATTCCCCTGATGTTCCAGATGCTGCCAAAGCAGTGTGGAGGCTAATGGCAATGGCGTCCCTCCGTAGATCTATTAGTAGTCCTGATATGCGAACTGATGTTTTATCAAATGTATCTGGAAGGCAAGAACTAATATGCCCTATGGACCAGTTTTTTCAAAACACTCTACATGCATGATGGGGGTGGAGTGCCACTGGTTTATAATCCTGAAGATTGTCAGCAGGAAATCTCTTTGGTAGTGGAACAATGGTGGAAGCTTTTCAAACAAGATGGAATGGTGGTGGACTGGGATAAAGATCGATTAAAGATCCCAGTAAAACACCAGCCAGTTGGTTGCGGCGCATTCGCTTCAACACCCGACCCGGAATACCATCCGGTCCAGCAGCCTTCCTTGGATTCACAGCCCTCAAAAGAGCTGCACTCACTCTCATGTTCCTCCACAGTGAGGTGTGAGGCTGCAATCACCTGAGTGGCTGTGTGTCATCTCCCCTTCTGGATAGACCTGTTTCTGCGGGCAAAAGTGAGATTTAGCTGCTCTTCTGCCAGAGAAGAAGTTAAATCCCCATCTACAGAGATGTCGCCATTGGTTTGGTTTATGATTGGTAATTTGTTGAATCCCCTGCCACACCTGCCTCATGTTGTTATTATTAAAATAATCCTCAATTTTTTCTCTCTTTATAACTCATCTTGGCTTGTCGAATACCTCTTCTTGAGACTGGCTCTCGCCAAGCACTGTATTTTTAAAGCCTCATCACCAGATCTTGAAAAGCAATATTCCTGTCATGCAAAATTAAGCTGAACCTCCGTTGTCATCCAGTGGGTTTATGGTTTGGAGTTAAATCCGGATGCACTTATCCACAGTAAGAAGTGTCTGTGCAGTAGGTGATATAACTCAGAACAGCAGTGGTACATACTCTTCCAGATCTGGGTGGTAGAAAACATCCCAATTTGTTGTCTCAAAACAATCTTTGAAGTAGTTTAGAGGCATCATCAGGCCAGAGGATTTCACAGATCTTTATTACAGAGCAACACCTCAGCCTCCCAAGTGGGAAATATATGCTGGTGCTAGAAACAGTGACAAATGGTCTGACTGGACCCAAGTGTGGTAATTGTATCACCTTCTGTAGGCATCCTTTAATGTTGGTATACACTTTAATCTTCAATGTATTGGATCCTAAGTAGGGCAACCCTGACATGCTGGTATCGAGTTTAGGGGAGCACTGTTTTTAAATTAGTATGATTAAAGTCTCCTCCTATAATGAGCAATAAAAGCATCAGGAATGCTTTTTCTGCTGGTTGTCAACAACTGTTGTACAGAGAGCTCAAAGCTATGGTAGCATTAGCATCAGGTGGAATGTATACTGGTAAATGATGACTAAATCACATTAATTGAACTCCCGTGGCAGATATATGGGTCTACATCGCAGTCAATATCGCTTTCAAATCGCTTTGAGCAGTGACCCCTCTTATGATGCTTGCATTAGTGCACCAGCTCTTGTTCACATAGAGATTTTAATCCCCCCCCCTTTCTGCTTGCCAGAATCTTTACCAAGCTCATCTGTCCTGCCGGAAAGAAGTGAAGCATGTTTATAAGCGCAACTGCTGCATCAGGAATGTGTGAGTGAAGCCAGGTTTCTGTAATTAATAAAACACAGCTGTTCTCGTGCCAAACCTGCTCTTTCCTTCAGTCCTGTAAGCCTTAGTTCATCCATTTTGTTGTTAAAGAGATCATTGCATTAGTAAGAAAAAAAATGCTTGGAAGTGCCAGACTTGAATCGGATGATACCTTCCCAGCTTGAAGTAAAAAAACACCAGCCCGGCACCTCTCTTTCTCCTTCTGTCCATAGCTTCTTCGTCTCCAGCCTCCTACCAGGTAAATTGTAATCCAGGGTTCCCCCAGGGTCCTAGCTGCCTCTGCCGGTATATTGTGAAGACGTATGAAATCGTCTGTAATAGCCATTTCACATTTCAGCCCAATTTGCATTAAGATTTGCCGACTATAAAAACTCCTTGCTCCACGTAGCATGTTTAAAGAAGCAGGAAAACACAACACAACATGTTGGTTTCTCAGCAGAAGAGCTAAATTCAGGCCCAGGAACACCTTAGAGACCGACCAAGTTTGCAGAGCATGAGATTTTTTCAGACTCAAAACTGTCAGATATCTGACGAAGGGAACTTTGGCTGTCAAACATAAGAACATAAGAACATAAGAACAAGCCAGCTGGATCAGACCAGAGTCCATCTAGTCCAGCACTCTGCTACTCGCAGTGGCCCACCACGTGCCTTTGGGAGCTCACCTGCAGGATGCAAAAGCAATGGCCTTCTGCGGCTTTTGCTCCCGAGCACCTGGTCTGCTAAGGCATTTGCAATCTCAGATCAAGGAGGATCAAGATTGGTAGCCATAAATCGACTTCTCCTCCATATATCTGTCCAAGCCCCTTTTAAAGCTATCCAGGTTAGTGGCCATCACCACTTCCTGTGGCAGCATATTCCAAACACCAATCACACGTTGCGTGAAGAAGTGTTTCCTTTGATTAGTCCTAATTCTTCCCCCCAGCATTTTCAATGAATGCCCCCTGGTTCTAGTATTGTGAGCTGGATTTATGGTGAACTGGATTTATTTCCCCGCTCCTACACATGAAGCCTCCCAGTTTATTTATTTTTATTTATTTATATTTTCAATTTCTTAACCGCCCTCCCGCAAAGGGCTCAGTTGACTTTGCACCCAGGGGCGTACCGCCCAGGGAGACATACGGGGTCAAATGTCCCCGAGCTGCGGCCATTTAGTCATGTGGGGGGCGGAAAATCCCCCCATACCCCTCCTCCTTCCCCCCAGGTCCATACACTGACTTCAAGACTAGGTGCAAAAAAAAAGTTGTTTGGTCATGGTGGGGGAGGGTGGCTGCCCATATAGGGGCATGCGGAAAACTCAGATTTTGCACCGGGCTACATTTTCCCCAGATAATCTCTGCTTGGGCCTGTGGTCCCTAGATCAGAGGTGGGATCCAGCAGGTTCTCGCAGGTTCCCGAGAGTAGGTTACTAACTATTTGTGTGTGCCGAGAGGGGGTTACTAATGGGTGATTTTGCCACGTGATTTTGGCCTTAGTTATGCCCTCCTCTCAGCAGTAGCGCGCAGAACTTGAAGCAGTCTAGCAGGAGGTGCACCGGCGTGTGTGGCAGCCTGCGCCTGCGTGCATTCGTTTCTCGCCCAAGGACCGGCGCAGCGGCTGCGTCCTTGCCACAGCCCTGCCCAGCAATGCCCCGCCCCCGGAATGCCCGGCCATGCCCCCGCCGTGCCCCGCCCAGCCCCACTGGCGCTATGCCACAGTTTGAATCCCACCACCATGGGAACCTGTTACTAAAATTGTTGGATCCCACCACTGCCCGAGATACTGTTCGGGTAACACTTGTATGTTTTTTGCCCTGAGTTGGACAGCCCAAGCTAGCCCGATCTGGTCACATCTTGGAAGCCAAGCAGGTGATTACTTGGGTTTGAGAACACACCAAGGAAAGCCAGGGTTGGTACCCAGAAGCAGACTGTGGCGTCTTTGGCCCTGACCTGGATGAGACAGGCTAGCTCAAATCTTGTCAGAACTCAGAAGCTAAGGGAAGGAGGGTCGCCCCTGGTTTTTACCTGGGTGGGAGATTGAGAAGGAAGTCCAGTGTTGATACGCAGAGCCGGGCAACGGCCAACCACCTCTGCCTGTTTGTCTTTTGCCCCTTTACTCACTTATTTTTACTATTCTATCTTTGTTTACATCTCTGTTACCCTCCTAGGGAGGAGTCCGGCCGTTCCCTATTTTTGGGGAGGCTTTTTAATGAATTGGGTTATGGGACGCCTGTTATTATTGTTTTGACCGCTGTTTTAATGGATTTTAATGGATTTTAGTAAATAAGAACATAAGAACATAAGAACAAGCCAGCTGGATCAGACCAGAGTCCATCTAGTCCAGCTCTCTGCTACTCGCAGTGGCCCACCAGGTGCCTTTGGAAGCTCACCTGCAGGATGTGAAATCAATGGCCTTCTGCTGCTGCTGCTGCTCCTGAGCACCTGGTCTGCTAAGAACATAAGAACTAGCTTGCAGGATCAGACCAGAGTCCATGTAGTCCAGCTCTCTGCTACTCGCAGTGGCCCACCAGGTGCCTTTGGGAGCTCACCTGCAGGAGGTGAAAGCAATGGCCTTCTGCTGCTGCTGCTGCTCCTGAGCACCTGGTCTGCTAAGAACATAAGAACTAGCTTGCAGGATCAGACCAGAGTCCATGTAGTCCAGCTCTCTGCTACTCGCAGTGGCCCACCAGGTGCCTTTGGGAGCTCACCTGCAGGAGGTGAAAGCAATGGCCTTCTGCTGCTGCTGCTGCTCCTGAGCACCTGGTCTGCTAAGAACATAAGAACTAGCTTGCAGGATCAGACCAGAGTCCATGTAGTCCAGCTCTCTGCTACTCGCAGTGGCCCACCAGGTGCCTTTGGGAGCTCACATGCAGGAGGTGAAAGCAATGGCCTTCTGCTGCTGCTGCTGCTCCTGAGCACCTGGTCTGCTAAGAACATAAGAACAAGCCAGCTGGATCAGACCAGAGTCCATCTAGTCCAGCTCTCTGCTGCTACGCGGTGGCCCACCAGGTGCCTTTGGGAGCTCACGTGCAGGGAGAATTGAAAGCATGGCCTTCTGCTGCTGCTGCTTGCTCCCTTGAGCACCTGGTCTGCTAAGAACATAAGAACTAGCTTGCAGGACTGCATCTCAGAGTCCATGTGAAGTCCAGCTCTCTGCTACTCGCAGTGGCCCACCAGGTGCCTTTTGGGAGCTCACATGCAGGAGGTGAAAGCAATGGCCTTTCTGCTGCTGCTGCTGCTCCTGAGCACCTGGTCTGCTAAGAACATAAGCAACCATAGCTTGCAGGATCAGACTGTATTCAGAGTCCATGTAGTCCAGCTCTCTGCTACTCGGTGAGTGGCCCACCAGGTGCCTTTGGGAGCTCACATGCAGGAGGTGAAAGCAATGGCCTTCTGCTGTTGCTGCTGCTCCTGGCACCTGGTCTGCTAAGAACATAAGAACTAGCTTGCAGGATCAGACCAGAGTCCATGTAGTCCAGCTCTGAGCTCTCTGCTACTCGCAGTGGCCCACCAGGTGCCTTTGGGAGCTCACATGCAGGAGGTGAAAGCAATGGCCTTCTGCTGCTGCTGCTGCTCCTGAGCACCTTAGGATTACTGCTGAGGCATTTGCAATCTCAGATCAAGGAGGATCAAGATTGGGAGCCAGAGATCGACTTCTCCTCCATAAATCTGTCCAAGCCCCTTTTAAAGCTATCCAGGTGAGTGGCCATCACCACCTCCTGTGGCAGCATCTTCCAAACACCAATCACACGTTGCGTGAAGAAGTGTTTCCTTTTATTAGTCCTAATTAGTCCTAAATGTAACAATTGTTTATGTGGTCACTATTGTGATCCTTTGTTATACATTGTATATATGCTGACGTTGTTGGGCACCGCCCAGAGCCCCTTGGGGATGGGGCGGTCTACAAATCCAAATAATAAATAAAATAAAATAAATAAATAAAACCACCAAAGGGTCACTAAGCTGTGACTTGATGGCAATTTCTACCATTGAACCACACTGAAGCCGTGAAGATACAGGGCATGAAGAAGAAAGAAAATGCATGTTTATTTCACAGAGACGCACTCGAGGAGTGGTACATCAATCCACCATTTAGAGTTTGAACTTATACCCCCCTTCTCTCAGCAATAAGGAGTTTCAAAGCAATTTACAAACGCCTCCTTTCCCTTCCTCTTCCTCTTTACAAACGTCCTTTCCCTTCCTCTTCCCTTGTGAGGCAGGTGGGGCCGAGAGAGTTCTGAGAAGAGACTAGGAGGATGGACCCTTCAAGGTTTTTCAGCACTTTATGTGTGTAGGTTCGTATGCGGGGAAATTGGCAAGGCCCAGTTCACCAGATAAGAGTCCACTGCTCTTAAGCACTACGCCATGCTGGCTCTCGCACTTAGTCACACGGCCCACCCAATTTACAGACCGAAAAAGCAAAACGGGCTTGAAACAGAATGCCAGCGTCTCCATTTTATTTTTGGATCATGTCACCATCTGTAACACACCAAGGCAAGAAACATTTTAACAGAGCAGATGGGAACCAGCCCACTGGCCTGTTGCGTTATGTGAGTTCTTATGTTCCAGTTCTAATGTTCTTATATAGCTTTAAAAAGGGCTTGGACAGATTGATGGAGGAGAAGTCGATCTGTGGCTCCCAATCTTGATCCTCCTTGATCTCAGATTGCAAATGCCTTAGCAGACCAGGTGCTCGGGAGCAACAGCCGCAGAAGGCCATTGCTTTCACCTCCTGCATGGGAGCTCCCAAAAGGCACCTGGTGGGCCACTGCGAGTAGCAGAGTGCTGGACTAGATGGACTCTGGTGTGATCCTGCAAGCTAGTTCTTATGTTCTTAGCAGACCAGGTGCTCAGGAGCAGCAGCAGCAGCAGAAGGCCACTGCTTTCACCTCCTGCAGGTGAGCTCCCAAAGGCACCTGGTGGGCCACTTTCTGCAGTAGCAGGGGAGTGCGCTGGACTAGATGGACTTCGGTCACGATCCTGCAAGCTGGTGCTGTTTGCCAGCAGAATACAGGTGCTCAGGAGGCAGCGGCGGCGGAGCCATTGCTTTCACTGCTACTGCGGTAGAGCTCCCAAAGGCACCTGGTGGGCCACTGCGAGTAGCAGAGTGCTGGACTAGATGGACTCTGGTGTGATCCTGCAAGCTAGTTCTTATGTTCTTAGCAGACCAGGTGCTCAGGAGCAGCAGCAGCAGCAGAAGGCCATTGCTTTCACCTCCTGCATGGGAGCTCCCAAAAGGCACCTGGTGGGCCACTGCGAGTAGCAGAGTGCTGGACTAGATGGACTCTGGTGTGATCCTGCAAGCTAGTTCTTATGTTCTTAGCAGACCAGGTGCTCAGGAGCAGCAGCAGCAGCAGAAGGCCATTGCTTTCACCTCCTGCACGTGAGCTCCCAAAGGCACCTGGTGGGCCACTGCGAGTAGCAGAGTGCTGGACTAGATGGACTCTGGTCTGATCCTGCAAGCTAGTTCTTATGTTCTTAGCAGACCAGGTGCTCAGGAGCAGCAGCAGCAGCAGAAGGCCATTGCTTTCACCTCCTGCAGGTGAGCTCCCAAAGGCACCTGGTGGGCCTCGCAGTAGCAGAGTGAGACTGGTGGACTCTGGTCACAGATCCTGCAAGCTAGTTCTGTATGCTGCCCAGCTTGAATGGAGTGTAGGAGCGCTTGGCAGCAGCAGAAGGCCATTGCTTTCACCTCCTGCAGGTGAGCTCCCAAAGGCACCTGGTGGGCCACTGCGAGTAGCAGAGTGCTGGACTAGATGGACTCTGGTCTGATCCTGCAAGCTAGTTCTTATGTTCTTAGCAGACCAGGTGCTCAGGAGCAGCAGCAGCAGCAGAAGGCCATTGCTTTCACCTCCTGCAGGTGAGCTCCCAAAGGCACCTGGTGGGCCACTGCGAGTAGCAGAGAGCTACTCTCTAGATGGACTCTGGTCTGATCCAGCAGGCTACTTCTTATGTTCTTATGTGAGCCCCACTGAAATAAGGCTCCAGCAGGGTACACACAGAACAACGCCCCGGTGGGTAGGCCACGTGTGGTTTAAATTGAGGTTGGACCCTGTATAAAAATCTGGTCAATGTATGATCTTTAGGTGGCTTTTTGCCAGAACACTGAGCAGAGAGCCTTCCAGATGGGAAATTGGTCACAGTCGGTGACACATATCAGTTTCTGGTTTTGCTCCCAATCTGTTCTTGCAGCTTCAGATGTGCTGCTGTGTTTTTTTTCTTTCCAACATGAGGAGTGAAGCATTTATGGATGAATAGAGTGGAGGCTCTGCGTCCCCCAGGCCCAGCGGTGGTTCAGGAACTGGCTCTTTGCGATGCAACAATTCACCTGGCGTGAAAAAGGCCATCCAGTCACAGACAACTTTTGGAGACCCCTGCCCAGAGGTGGGATCCAGCAGGTTCTCACAGATTCCCGAGAGTAGGTTACTAATTATGTGTGCCGAGAGGGGGTTACTGATTGGTGATTTTGCCCCGTGATTTTTGCCTTAGTTACGCCCCTCCTCTCAGCAGTAGCGCGCAGACCTGGAAGCAGTCTAGCAGGAGGTGCACCAGCGTGCGTGGCAGCCTGCGCCTGCGTGCATTCGTTTCCCGCCCAAGGACCGGTGCAGCGGCTGCGTCCTTGCCACAGCCCCGCCCAGGAAGCCCGGCCACGCCCCTGTTGTGCCCCGCCCAGCCCCATAGGCACTACACCACAGTTTGAATCCCACCACCATGGGAACCTGTTACTAAAATTTTTGGATCCCACCACTGACTATGCCCTACGAAGAGAGGCTCAGGGAGCTGGGCATGTTTAGTCTGGAGAAGCAAACGTTAAGGGGGGATATGATAGCCATGTTTAAATATTTGAAGGGGTGTCATGTTGGTGAGGGAGCAAGCTTGTTTTCTGTGGCCTCAGAGACTAAGACCAGGAGTGATGGGTTCAAGGTGCAGGAAAAGAGATTCCACCTAAACACTAGGAAGAACTTCCTGACCGTCAGGGCTGTTCGACAGGGGAATTATTCACTGCCTTTGAAGTTTTTAAAGAGAGGCTGGATGGCCATCTGTCAGGAATGCTTTGATTATATGTTTCTGCATTGCAGGGGGTTGGACTTGATGGCCCTTGGGGGTCTCTTCCAACTCTATGATTCTATGATTATGTGTTCCTGCATTGCAGGGGGTTGGACTTGATGGCCCTTGGGGGTCTCTTCCAACTCTATGATTCTATGATTATGTGTTCCTGTATTGCAGGGGGTTGGACTTGATGGCCCTGGGGGTCTCTTCCAACTCTATGATTCTATGATTATGTGTTCCTGCATTGCAGGGGGTTGGACTTGATGGCCCTTGGGGGTCTCTTCCAACTCTATGATTCTATGATTATGTGTTCCTGCATTGCAGGGGGTTGGACTTGATGGCCCTGGGGGTCTCTTCCAACTCTATGATTCTATGATTATGTGTTCCTGCATTGCAGGGGGTTGGACTTGATGGCCCCTGGGGGTCTCTTCCAACTCTACGATTCTGCCCCAGAAAGGAGCTTCCAAAGCAAGTGAGAAGCAGAGGTGACTGGCCAATTTCTTCATCTGCAGAGCATTCCTGGATGGCTTCCCTTCCCTGCGCTGGCTGTTTCGCCTGGCACCTAAATATTTTAATTCCATCGGCAGGCCTCAGGGGCGGGATTTGCTTATTTAAGCAGGCTAATCGCTTTGCTGGCAAACTTTTATCTTTCAGTGTTGCCCCTGGGGAGGAAAAAATCCCTAACCAGCTGTTGCCCCAGCTACCTGAGTCAGATTTTTCCATGACAAAGTCGTCTCCAGCAGTTAAAGCCAAAGGAATTGAGGTGAAAACAACCCCAGACTCTCCCTACTCAAATTTATTTTGCTTTGCTTTGCTTTCCCAGGGTTCAGTATCGAAGGCTCTTAAAAGACAATGTTCCAGGTAAAGAGAGGAACAAACTTACCAACAACATAAGAACATAAGAACAAGCCAGCTGGATCAGACCAGTGTCCATCTAGTCCAGCTCTCTGCTTCTCGCAGTGGCCCACCAGGTGCCTTTGGGAGCTCACATGCAGGATGTGAAAGCAATGGCCTTCTGCTGCTGCTGCTCTTGAGCACCTGGTCTGCTAAGGCATTTGCAATCTGAGATCAAGGCAGATCAAGATTGGTAGCCATAAATCGACTTCTCCTCCATAGATCTGTCCAAGCCCTTTTTAAAGGTCTCCAGGTTAGTGGCCATCACCACCTCCTGTGGCAGCATATTCCAAACACCAATCACATGTTGCGTGAAGAAGTGTTTCCTTTGATTAGTCCTAATTCTTCCCCCCAGCATTTTCAATGTATGCCCCCTGGTTCTAGTATTGTGAGAAAGAGAGAACAGTTTCTCTCTGTCAACATTTTCTACCCTGTGCATAATTTTATAGACTTCCATCCTATCCCCCCTCAGACGTCTCCTCTCCAAACTAAAGAGTCCCAAACGCTGCAGCCTCTCCTCATAAGGAAGGTGCTCCAGTCCCTCAATCATCCTCGTTGCCCTTCTCTGCAAAACCAAAGATGTAATGAACCACCTGTCCAGAGCAAGACCAGACTTGGGATTAATTCCATGAAAGCAGCTTTGGGACCCAATATTGGGCTGGAAAGTCACACGTCGGCAGGGATTTGCCTGGTTGATCTGCTTACCTGTAAGGTCCATGTGTAACCCCCATGCCCAGAATGGGTTGGCCCAGAATGGGTTGACCCAGTAAGGGGGTGGAGACTCGGAGCAGCAGAGAGGCTGAAAGAGCTCTTTTGCAGAAGAAGCAAGGCTACCAGACTTGGACCTTGATTTCTATGAAGCCCTTAACACCTTGTTAAGGTAATTTCAATATTGTTGGGAACTACTGGGAAGGTAGTTGTTGTTTTGCTGTGTTGTAAATGTTGGAGTTTATTGTTTCAGGGTTTTCTTTTGTGGATTTAATGGCCAGGTAGAGAGTTCTCCTTGAGCCTTCATCATGTTACGAAAACCTGTTCGGCATCAAGCCCTTCTTAGGTCTTCAGGAGCAAGCCAACTTGCAAAGAAGATATATAATTGGCAATATCAGTAGTCAGTAAATAGAAATACTTGAAATGCAACCTGAACCAGGACCTTGAATTATAGCGTTAAATGTTTGATGTTTCGAAATTATTCATTGCGCCGAAAAGTAAACCATTTTGTTGTTTAAAAATTGGTTCTTTGCAACTCCTTCCAAGTACTGCCCCACAGAACCCACAAGCTGAGGTTACACATGCAGAGGTTGACAGTTCTCAAAAGTTATCTGTCATATTAGCATAAGAACAACCCTTCCGTATAATACTACCCGCCTGCTAGCAGGGGCGTACCGACCATGGGGACACGTGGTGTCATATGTCCCTGGGCACAGGCCGTGAGGGGTGCAAAATCTGACCAGCCTGACCGCTGACACTCATGAGGTTAAATGGTATTATTTTCCTTTGCTAGACCAATGGTCTATACATTTGTCCAATTCCCATGGGTCATCATCTGGTCCAGTGGCAGAGAATTCCATAAGATAAATGTGAGAACTGTTTCAGTTTGTCTGGACTGAAAACTACTGCCAACCAATTTCACTGGAGGACTTAATATTATTTGTGGGGGGAGCTTCATCTGCCCCCCTTTCTCTGCCAAACTTTCTAAACTATCATGTTCCCCCTTAATCTTACTCTAAATCACTGAACTCCCTGAGATTTTCCTAGTAGCAAAAGGCATTCGAATCCCTTGATAAGAACATAAGAACAAACCAGCTGGATCAGACCAGAGTCCATCTAGTCCAGCTCTCTGCTACTCACAGTGGCCCACTGCCGAATTGCACCTTTAAGAACTCTGCGCGCCAGAGGAAGAAGCAGCCAATGGCCTTCTGCGGCTGTTGCTCCCGAGCACCTGGTCTGTTAAGGCATTTGCAATCTGAGATCAAAGAGGATCAAGATTGGTAGCCATAAATCGACTTCTCCTCCATAAATCTGTCCAAGCCCCTTTTAAAGCTACCCAGGTTAGTGGCCATCACCACCTCCTGTGGTCAGTTGATAATTTTTGGCTGTGATCTTGCAGTTTCCAGATCCAGAATTGTTTCTGAGACAGAGTGACCAGAGATGTATATTCCTGTATTGCAGGATCGTTGACTAATATCTGGAGTGAGGTATTTATAGAATTTTAAAAATAGACACACACACAAGCACACCTACCGTTGTAGAAATCCTTCCACACTTTATGCCCCTCCCCACTTATTAAATAACTGAAGACTGTCAAAATGGAAGAAGGATCTTGTCTTGAGGCATCTCAGTGGAATTTCCTTGCATTCAGGAAAATGAACTGAACAACATACTCTGTTTCCCTGAAAATAAGACATCCCCTGAAAATAAGACGTAGTAGAGGTTTTGCTGAAGTGCGAAATATAAGGCATCCCCCAAAAGTAAGACGTAGCAAAGTTTTTGTTTGGAAGCATGTCCGACGAACAGAACACAGAAAAATAAGACATCCCCTGAAAATAAGACATAGTGCGTCTTTGGGAGCAAAAATTAATATAAGACACTGTCTTATTTTCAGGGAAACAGGGTAGCTCCGTGGTGGTGAACCTATGGCACTCTAGATGTTCACGGACTACAATTCCCATCAGCCCCTGCCTGCATGGCCAATTGGCCATGCTGGCAGGGGCTGATGGGAATTGTAGTCCATGAGTGCCATAGGTTAGCCACTACTGCCATAGCTCGTCCATTTCCCCAAGGATGCTTCAATTACCAAGTATCTGTGGGCTGCCAAATACCTTTAATACATTTCCTGAAAAGCTACCTGTCGTCAGTCTAGATCAGGGGTAGGGAACCTGCTGCGACGAAGACGCGCTCGCGGCTCTTCTGCGCGCCTTGCGCTTTAACGGCTCTACGAGCCGAACCGGCTGTACCAAATACTTGCCCGCGCCGTGGGCTTCCCCTCTCGCCCGCCCCGTTGGGGTGGGGTGGGTGCTTTCCCGGCGGACGGCAAGGCCCAGCTGCCGGCTTCATCCTTGCCCGCCCACTGCAGTAACCAGGGCGAAACACCAATTACCCTCGGCCGTCTGGGCCGCACTTTGGCCTTCCCCTCGGCGCACCCCATTGGAGTGGAAGTCGGGTGCTTTCCCGATGGCCCGGCAAAGGCCGGGCCGCTGGCTGGATCCTTGCCTGCACCGCACGGCAGAAGGGCAAAGCACCAATTGCCCGTGGCCAGCTAGACGATACCGCGGGCACCCCTCTCGCCGCTTGCGTTCAAGCAGAGGCGGGGCGCACTATAAAGCGACTGGCAAGGCCAAGCCGCTGGCCCCATCCTTGCGCGCCCTGCAGACCGAAATAAACATAAAGATACGGGAATGGGTGCAGGGTAAGGAAAAAGAACCCTGATACATACCGTTGTTGCATCGCTGTTTTGAATATTAAGACCGGTGAACTTAAAGTGTTTTCTTTTCCCGTGGAAAACGGATCCATATCGGCTGTGGGAGTCGACCGGGTTCCCTACCGCATGAGTGCAGATAAAGATGGTCTAATCCTAACAAAAAACCAGGTGTCCATTACCAATGAAAGGTAGGGCGATGTTGGGCGGTACGGGTGAAGGGACAGAAACTGGGTTGAGAGGCTGCGGGGTTTGGAGATACGCTCTTCTCCACCTGAGCAGCTGACTCTTATCTGGGGAACTTGATTTGTTTTCTGCGCTTCGTCCAGAACAAGCCTGGTGAGTGATCTTGGAAGGAACCGCGGCAAGATTTCGCTTGCGGCACGCTGACCCTACTCAGCGCACCAAGTTCTGATAGAGATCGTAAAGAAGAAGAGTAAAGTCGTGGATTTACACCCTACCTTTCTCTCCTTTAAGGAGTCTCAAGATGACTTCGCCTTTCCTTCCAATACTTAATGGCGTAGTGGTTAAGAACAGGTGGACTAAATCACAAGGAGAAGCAGGGTTGGATTCCACGGCTCTATCGCCTTCAGTTAATGAAGGCTTTAAATTTGAAGTTAACCTGGCACGCTCCCCACACTACGCCATGGCTATGGGGACCTTACTGGAGCTGAATCCACACAGTTCTTTGGAGCTCTCTCAGCCCCGCCTACCTCACAGGGTGTTTGTTGCGAGGGGGGAAGGGCAAGGAGATTGTCAGCCCCTTTGAGTCTCCTTCCAGAAGAGAAAGGGGGGGATAAAAATCCAACTCTTCGTCTTCTCTCCCCACAACAGACACCTTGTGAGGCAGGTGGGGCTGAGAGAGTTCTGAGAGAACTGTGGCTGGCCCAAGATCATCCAGCAGAAATGTAGGAGTGGGAAGACAAATCTAGTTCACCCGATAAGAGTCTGCTGCTCATGTAGAGGAGCAGGGAATGAAACCCAGTTCTCCAGATTAGAGTCCACCTGCTCTTAACCACTACACCACATTTCCATCTGTGGCACTGGGACATGCATCTGGATATGCCAGCTATAGATGCAGGTGAAACACTGAGGGAGAAACCTACCAGACCATGGCTTACCCGAAACGCTGAAAAACCCCAGAACAGCCAGTGGATTAAAAACATAAGAACAAGCCACTGGATCAGAATGAGTCCATCTCCGTTAAGCGCTCTGCTACTCGTAGTAGCCCTGCCAGGTGCCTTTGAGAATACCACCTGCAGGAGGTGAAAGCAATGGCCTTCTGCTGCTGCTGCTCCCGAGCACCTGGTCTGCTATGGCATTTGCAGTCTCAGATCAAGGAGGATCAAGATGCGTTTGGCAGAGATCGACTTCTCCTCCATGCAATCTGTCCAAGCCCTTTTTAAAGCTATCCAGGTGAGTGGCCATCACCACCTCCTGTGGCAGCATCTTCCAAACACCAATCACACGTTGCGTGAAGAAGTGTTTCCTTTTATTAGTCCTAATTCTTCCCCCCAGCATTTTCAATGGATGCCCCCTGGTTCTAGTATTGTGGGAAAGAGAGAACAATTTCTCTCTGTCAACATTTTCTACCCCATGCATAATTTTATAGACTTCAATCATATCCCCTCCTCAGACGTCTCCTCTCCAAACTAAAGAGTCCCAAATGCTGCAGCCTCTCCTCCTAAGGAAGGTGCTCCAATCCCTCAATCATCCTCGTTGCCCTTCTCAGCACTTTTCCTATCATTCCAGCCATGAAAGCCTTCAACATTTATTTCTTTTCCCAATTGATTATTCAACAGTAAAACTTTGAGTCCCCCTCCCAGACTTCTCTTCATGCCTCTTTCTCATAGAATCTCACGAAGTCTCTTGTGCGGCCAGCTCCCGGCTCTCTCTTTCCCTTAACCACTGGAATTATGTTGCTTTTACAGTAATAGAATAAGGCATGATTACTTTCACGAAGCTAAAAAGCTGAAGGCCGCGGCAGTCAAAGTAGGTTAGGAAACCCACAGGAAATAAGGAGGCGTTTCCCCTTCACAGGGGAGCAGTCGGCTGCTCTTCCTAGGAACGGGCAAGGAGCTGAAACGCTCCCAAAACAAACACAGCCAAGGTGCGTTTGTAACCCCCATGCTCAGAATGGGTTGACCCAGAAAGGGGTGGAGCCTCAAAGCAGCAGAAGGCTGCAGAGCTGGTGTAGTTTGGAGGAGACAAGGCTACCAGACTCGGACCTCGATTTGTATAAGCCCTTAACACCTTGTTAAGGTAACTGCAATGTTGTTGGGAACTACTGGGAAGGTAGTTGTTTATTTTTGCTATGTTGTAAATGTTGGAGTTTATTGTTTCAGGGTTTCTTTTTTGTGTTTGTAATGGGTGAGAGTTCTCCTGGAAACCTTCATCGTGTTGAATCCTGTTCATCAAGCCCTTGGAGTCTTCAGGAGCCAACCCACTTGCAAAGAAGAATTGGACTTGGCAGTATCAGTAGACTGTAAATAGAAGGACTTGAAAATGCAACCTGAACAGGACCTTGAAGCGTGATGTTAAATGTTGATGTTCGATGTTATATGTTAAGAAAGTAAACCATTTTGTTTTTTGAAATTTGTTGCTGCAAACTCATTCCAAGTTCTGCCCCACAGAACCCACAGAGAGAGGTTACACTTTCTTTGGCTAAATGGCAGCTTGGGGCAGGACAGTCAGAAGGTGCTCAAAACGCATCTTTGGTAACGCTGTGACAGAAAGAGTTTCAACCCACCTCCCACCCCCGAAACTCCTGACTTTGAAAGACACCTGGGGTTATTTGAAGACATTTCAATGTCCTGAAATTGCTCAGGAAGAAGGTGGGTTATAGGGAAGGATTTGCTAAAACAGCCTCCGGAGAGTCACAGGAAGCCGCCTGATATGGACTCAGATCACAGGCCCATCAAAATCAGTATTGCCTACTCGGACTGGCAGTTGAAGAAGAGTAGTAGTAGTAGTAGTAGTAGTAGTAGTAGTAGTAGTAGTAGTAGTAGTTTGGATTTATATCCCCCCTTTCTCTCCTGTAGGAGACTCAAAGGGGCTTACAATCTCCTTGCCCTTCCCCTCTCGCAACAAACCCCGTGAGGTGGGTGGGGCCGAGAGAGCTCCGAGAAGCTGTGACTAGCCCAAGGTCCCCCAGCTGGCGTGTGTGGGAGTGCACAGGCTAATCTGAATTCCCCAGATAAGCCTCCACAGCTCAGGCGGCAGAACAGGGAATCAAACCCGGTTCCTCCAGATTAGATACACGAGCTCTTAACCTCCTACGCCACTGCTGCTCCCAATTGCTGTCCAGGGACTCAGGCGGAGGTCACTGGCACCATCTACCACTGGATCTTTTCAACTAGAGATGCCTGGGATCGAACCCGTGACCTTTGGCATGCCAAGCAGAGCTCTGCCAACTGAGCCACGGCCCCTCCCAAACACATAAAACAGCCTCATGCTGCATCGCACCATCTAGGTCAGTATTGCCTGCTCAGACGGGCAGCCGCTCTCCAGGGTCTCAGACGGAGGTCTTCCACATCACCTCCTGCCTGGATCTTTTAACTGGAGAGGCTGGGGATCAAACCTGGGGCCTCCGGGATGCCAAACAGAGGCTCTACCAATGAGCTATGGCCCCTCCCCACGCTGCTGTTGTTCCTCCAAAAGCCGCAGAGCTGAGTAACCTGCGCAGCCCAGTAAGGGAATATTTTATTGACCATTTTTTCCAGTCTTGCCCAACACGAGACAAGGAAATATATATCTCTATATCTATACACATATCTATGCCTATAATAATTGCATTTATTCTCTTTAGAAAAAAGTTATTTCAAACAATAGCTTATGGCATTGTAAAACTTAAGGCTAGTTGTGCTGTCAAAATCCCAGGCCACAAAGCCGTGGTGGCGAACCTTTGGCACTCC
>NW_025951134.1:0-11933 GCF_021028975.2 Sphaerodactylus townsendi
ATAACATTTGGAGGGCCGCAAGTTTGACACCTATGCTCTACATCATCCTATTTCAGTTTTTACGGAGGCTGGTAAATGCTCCCCCCTCCCCGCCCACTATGTATCCGCCGCTGATGTTGTCCTTCCTTCTGAGTTCAGCCAAATGTCTCTTGAAGCTAGGGCATGAATTTTGTCTTTTAACTTCAATTTAGGCTGGGGGTTTTTTTTTAGCACTGTGGGATACCTAGTTTTTTTTTAAAACATGACTCATATAATTCCTCATGGCAAAAAATCTTTGATGAGAAACTGTCATTGATGGGCATATCACAGGATATGATAAGAGATCTTGAGACATCTGTGGTTTTCTCTGAAATAGAAGTATATTAAAGAGACGGATTACGTTAGCACGCTGTTCTGTGAATGTGGTGTTTGCTCATTTCAGTTCTTTGGAATCCCCACCCCCACCCCCCTCCCAATGTTGCATGCCAGCTTATACCTATTTCTTGACAACTTCTCATTTCTTAAGAGCTTTTTTTCTTGTTAGACTAAATGCTAACCCTTCTATGGTTATGCAAGGCAAATACATGAACCTACCATTTTTGAAAAGGATCTACCTGTGTTTTTCTGGTCCTACTGATTCTCTTGCCCACATGTTCCTGGAATGTCATTTTAAGGAGGATCTAAGATCAAGGTATATTATTCCTCTTCCAACCGGTTGGACTCAGTTGTGTCTGAGTTAATACCCTATTTATTAAGTGATAATAATCATAAAGTTACACTGGTAGTGGCAAAATTTATCTCAGTCCTCAAATCTCTTAAACAATAGATTTAAAATTATGATGCTCAAGATTTATGAATCAAAGAGAGTGTGAGGAGAGGGGAGGGGAAAGGAGGAGGAGGAGGAGGAAGAGGGAGGAGCGGGAGGAGGAGTTTGGATTTATACCCCACCTGTCTCTCCTGTAAGGAGAATCAAGGTGTCTTACAAGCTCCTTTCTCTTCCAAGGTGTTCTTTCAGGCTCAACACTATAGACTTCTATGTTAGGGTCTTGGGCTGGGTGTGGGACAGAAGGCCTCTGAGTAAGAAGACACCGCTATAATATAGTATATGGGCACTGTGATAAACTACAGAATACCAAAAAACCCTATGCCCATTGGCTAACCACACTTATGACACACAAAACCATGCATATTTATTATCCGTGCGTAATAAGTGCGGTTAGCCAATAAGAAGACACTGCACCTGCAGCAGCAGAGAAGAAAAAAGTCTGCTGGCGGAGGCTTGTAACATCATCGCTGCATTGGCAATCACTGAGTGCTGAGTTATTCCAGTGTTCCAGTAATCAATTGCATCTGGACTGTCTTGTTCACACAGGCAAATCCAGATCTGATTGACTGCAGTATCTCAACAGTGGCGCAGTGTCCCAGCAATCAAAAGGGATGGCCAAGAGGCACCGAAGAGCTATTGAATTTCAAATACTGATTGGAACTTACCAGTCAGTCCTTTGGCTGCAGGCTGCTAGCAATATATAAACTTGAAGTCTTTCATTCCATTTATTTCTTTCCGCACAGGATTTCTTTTCTTTTTTTTTTTTGCAAAACAGACAGACCTATTCCACATATCCCAAGGGGAAAACCTGCTTGGAAGCTACTGAGATGGGCAAAAAAGTCTTCATGGGATCTTCCCCTGTTAATTGGAAATGTTTTTACTTCATTTATATCCCACCTTTCTCCTTAGGAGCAGCAGTGGCGTAGGAGGTTAAGAGCTCGTGTATCTAATCTGGAGGAACCGGGTTTGATTCCCAGCTCTGCCGCCTGAGCTGTGGAGGCTTCTCTGGGGAATTCAGATAACTCCCACACATGCCAGCTGGGTGACCTTGGGCTAGTCACAGCTTCTCGGAGCTCTCCCAACCCCACCCACCTCACAGGGTGTTTGTTGTGAGGGGGGAAGGGCAAGGAGATTGTCAGCCCCTTTGAGTCTCCTGCAGGAGAGAAAGGGGGGATATAAATCCAAACTCTTCTTCTTCTTCTTAATAGGGGACCCCGAAGCAGCTTAGATCCTTGTCCTCCTCTCCTCCATTTTACCCTCACAAGCCTGTGAGGAAGGTGAAGCTGAGAATATATGACTGGTCACCAGCAAACTTCCATGGCAAACTAGGGATTTGAAGTTGGAGTCTCCCAGACCCTCTAACCCAGAGGTGTCCAACCGTGACCCTCCAGGTGTTCATGGACTACAATTCCCATCAGCCCCTGCCAGCACTACCTGACAGTATCCACAAACATCTGGAGGGCCAGAGTTGGACACCCCTCTCTAACCAACACAGCATGCTGACTGAAACCTTCACGGCTGAACTGGGAGGATGCAACACACCACCTGAAAAGGGGAGACCCATGGTTCAGAGAGTTCTACTTGCCAGATCTCACCCCCTGAGCTGCTACCCTAGAAGCCACCAAAGGTACAGTCATGGGCACCCTTACTCGGAAGTAAATTTAACTGAGCTAACTGGGGCTTCCATCACACTGAACATGCGTAGGATCGGTTGTGGTGGGTTTTCCGGGCTGGGTGGCCGTGGTCTGGTGGATCTTGTTCCTAACGTTTCGCCTGTATCTGTGGCTGGCATCTTCAGAGGTATATCACAGAGGGAAGTCTATTACACACTGTGTCCAGTGAGAAGGGAATGTTTTAGTGGGGTATAAATTGTCATGTCCCCAGGTGGGGAACCAATCAGTAAGTGTTTGGGTGGAACTTGCTATGCAAAGGTGTGGTTGATAGTGTAGCATTGCAGATGAGGGTTTTCAGTCCAGGGAGTGATTCACATTTGCATTCCCTGCAGCAGCAGCAGCAGCAGCAGCAGTATTGGTGAATGCAAATCCTGTGTTTGGGTGGAGTCCATTGTCCATGAACTTAGCACGCCCTTGGGGTTTGCTTTTGGTGTTTTTAAGTACTGGTAGCCAAGCTTTGTTAATTCTCAGAGTCTCTTCTTTCCTGTTGAAGTTGTCTTGGTGTTTGTGAATTTCAATGGCTTCCCTGTGCAGTCTGACATAGTAACCTTCTGAATTGTCCAGAATTTCAGTGTTTTCAAATAAAATGTTATGTCCAGTTTTGTTTAATACATGTTCTGCAACTGCAGATTTTTCAGGATGGTTAAGCCGACAGTGTCTTTTGTGCTCCTTATTATGAGTCTGGATGCTGAGTTTTGTGGTTCCTATGTAGACCTTTCCACATGCATAGGATCATTTCTCTTTCTACGCCTACAGTAGGTGGCAGCTAGAAGGAACAGCTTTCTATTGCAAAAGGGATACTATTTCCTGTCTACAAATGGGTGGCTCGTAGTGGAGAAAGGGTGAACATGCATGGGGCAATGCTATCAGGAAAGGACACTGTCACCAGATGCATATTTTATTGGTTTGGTTTTAATGTATATAACTTTTTGGATTGTTTTAATACTTGTTGTTAGCCACCCTGAGCTCAACCTTGATCAGGGAGAGGTGGGATATACATTTAATAAAAACTGTACTTGACTGGCACCCACATTACTATGAGGTGCCTGGGCTGGTGGGTGCATTTGCCCCTTGCTAGTAGGGAGCAGGCCCTTGCTTCCACCCCACTCCTAATCAGCAGCAGCTGGGGGAGTTAGTGGCATGGGACAAGAGGCATTTTGCCAAGAAACCCTTTACCTCTGGAACCAGCTCAGATTGTTGGCCCTTGCCCAGATGACCCAGGCTAGCCCAATCTCATCAGTTCTTGGGATCCAAGCACGGTTGGCCTTCTTTTGAACTTTGAAAGAAGACATTCAGAGTTGCTATACAGAGGCAGGTAATGGCAGACCCACCCACCCCATCCATCTCTTGCCTTAAATACCCTACAGCAGGGGGTTCCAAGCCTTTTTGAGCCAATGGGCACATTTGGAATTTTGACAGGGCAATGAACACCACCCCAAACACAACCTCCACAAGTATCAGAGTCCAACCCAAAATGGCTGCCTCAGAGGGTGAAGCCAAATAAAATACACCCACCCACCTCCTCGGAAGAAGGAAAGCCTGAAGGAGGAATGGAACAACACCCTGACTAAGGAAAGTCCAGGTGCTTACCAGTTCTCTCGAGCCTTCAGTGGAAAACCCTTTCATCTAAACAAGGGCGACCAGTAACGAGCCCTCCCTCACAATGGCTCTGCCCTCTTTCTGAAAAGCTAGGTGGGTGCCAAGGGAAGTACTGGTGGGCACCATGGTGTCCCGGGACATCATGTTGGGGAACCCTGCTTTACAGAGTGGCGATAAGTCAGCTGTTCCCTGATAGCACTTTGCACTGGTGTTGAAAGGGAAGGGAGTTTCACAAGTGGTCTGTGGTATCTCATGAGGTTCCCTCAAAAATTCTACCGTATATACTCGTGTATAAGTCGACCCGCATATAAGTCGAGGCACCTAATTTTACCACACAAAACTGGGAAAACTTCTTGACTCGCGTATAAGTCGAGGGTGGGAAATGCAGCATCAATTGAGGCATCAGTAGGTTAAATGTTTTTGAATATTTATTTCAAAGAAAAGCAGTATACTGGCTCTGTAAGTGGAAAAGAGGGTCAACAAGAACAATATGGTATCAACAATAACTTTAAAAGTACAAAAACCTTAGCTCAATCAGCAAACAAGCTAAAACACAAGAGTTAAAAATCCTTCAAAACTGGATTCCTCATCATCATCTGTATGTCCAAATGTAATCCAACTTAGATTTTAAGAGGGATATTATCAGAAATGAAAAACCTACTATTAGCTTCCATTGTAAACAATGGGGGATGGGGCATCCCCTTTGGGGGTCAATAACTTTGGATCCCCTGGCCCAAACTTCACCAAACCTGGCTGGTATCATAAAGAGACTCTCCTGATGAGACCAGCCAGGTTTGGTGAAGGTTGGTTCAGAGGGTCCAAAGTTATGGACCCTCAAAAGGGTAGCCCCATCTACTAATAGCTCCCATTGAAAACAATGGGGAATGGGGGCACCTCCTTTGGGGGTCCATAACGTTGGACCCCTGAACCAAACTTTACCAAACTTGGCTGGTATCATCAGGAGAGTCTTCTGAGGGTACCCTGAAATTTTGGTGCCTCTAGCATAAAAACTGCACCCCCTGCTGGCCGGCAAAGTAAAACCACACAAAAATTTGTAATGACCCGCATATAAGTTGAGGGGAGCTTTTTCAGCATTAAAAATGTGCTGAAAAATTCGACTTATACATGAGTATATACGGTAATTGGATTGTGCATCCCCCTTGCATAAACCTCAGCACTCTTTGGATCTTGGTTGGAAGCCTAGAGCTTTCCACAAACCAGAACTTTTACTTGCTGTGCCAAACAGTATTTTTCTGTGATATGGAACGGGAACCTCCATAGCATTCAGTTGAAAGAGTCAGAAATATTCATTGATAACCATAATAATAAATGCAAAGCATGATCTGTCATGCTGGGAATTACAGAGGCTACCAGAGTGCTTTTGGTGCCAAGAACTGATGTTAACATTTAATGCTATAAAAGATCTGGGTCTCTGCTCATATAAAGCAGATCATACTCTCGACATCAGCCAGGAGAGCTTTAATGTGGAATCCCCATATCAGAGAAAGCAACATAAGGGGAAGGCCTCTATGCCCTGTTGTTGATCCTCCAGAGCAGGGGTAGGGAACCTTCAACACTCAAAGAGCCATTTGGACCCGTTTTCCATGGGAAAAGAAAACACTTGGAGCCGCAAATAATTTTTGACATTTAAAATAAAGATAACACTGTATATATTGGTTTTTTAAACCTTTTACTCCACTCATTCTGAGAAGCACATGGATGCACCCACCCTGCTGCCTGCAGGGTGGGCAAGGATGGGGTCAGTGGCTTGGCCTTGTCGGCCGCCAGGAAAGAGCCCGCCCCGCTCGAACGGAGCGGGTGAGAGGGGAAGCCCGCTGCACTGCCCAGCCGGCCACGGGCAATTGGTGCGCTCGCCCTGCTGCCTGCAGGGCGGGCAAGGATGAAGCCAGCGGCTCGGCCTCGCCGGCCACCGGGAAAGTGCCTGCCCCACTCCAATGGGGCGGGCGAGAGGGGAAGCCCGCGCGCAGCCCAGCCGTCCGCAGGCAGTTGGTGCACCCGCCCTGCTGCCTGCAGGACGGGCAAGGATGAAGCTGGCAGCTCGACTCGTGGAGCCACAGTCCAAGGGCAGAAGAGCCGCATGTGGCTCTCGAGCCGCAGGTCCCCTACCCCTGCTCCAGAGGATCTAGCTGGCCTCTTTGCATGGCAGGATGCTGGACTAGAACAGTGGTGGCGAACCTATGGCACGGGTGCCAGAGGTGGCACTCAGAGCCCTCTCTGTGGGCACGCGCAAACAGAATTCGTAATGTGGGGGGAAATCGTCCCCTCCCATCTAGGCTGGCCTGGTTCGCTGGGCTCGATTATTAGCATTAAACCTAGTTTCGGGGAAGAAGTGTAGGTCACCCTGTTAAGCGCTGTTAAATCCCACTGATTTTCATGCAAAGAACTAAAACACGATCCTTTATCTGAGAGTAAGCTCGGTTGCTGGCAATGGGGCTTGCTTCTGAGTAAACCCTCCTAGGGTCATGATTGACCCGTTGGAAGAGATGCACGGTTGCTTCAAAGCAAAGCCAGTGACTACCACCAAGCTTACTCCTGAGTAACGCACGCCTTGGAGCCAACTGTTTTTTCTAAACTAAAACCTCAGTATTCAGGTTAAATTGCCGTGTTGGCACTTTGCGATAAATAAGTGAGTTTTGGGTTGCAGTTTGGGCACTCGGTCTCAAAAAGGTTTGCCATCACTGGACTAGAAGGACCACGAGTCTGATCCAGCAAGACTCTTGAGATATTCTTAAAGCCAACTTGTAGGAACCAGTCCAAGAGTCTTTCTGGCTCTTTTTGAACCCACTATTTTGTACTGCAGGTAGTTCATCTTTAAAAGCCTTCTGGGAGTTAGCTGAAAACTTTTTTGTTGCAGACTTTTTTTGTCCCCATTGTGTGTAAGTTTTCATGGTTTCTCTTATCTATTTTTAACCATTGTGTGCGGATTTTACCACAAGCCGTCTAGAGTATTTCCCCCCCTTTAAACAGAAAGGTGGGGTATAAATCTTCTAATGCATAAATAAATATGTCATCTATATGCTATCGCACCTCAGGAGTCAGATAGCTGCTCCTGTAGTTCAATCTTTTGCCCGGAAAGGCAGCCTTTAATTCAGCGTGCTTGATATAAAAGGTGATGGGTTCGGGTTTAAGGTATTTGAGAGTAGACTAATCCCCGTATAATCGCATAAAACTAAATCCAAGGCCCTATATCAAATACATTGAGTTAAAGCCAGTCTTTCTATTTAGAAGACGTATCTATAATGAAAAATGTCTGCAAAGCAGTTGACAGAAATGAAGCAAAAGGAGGTTTGCAGCTTGTTCTGTGTTTCAAGGAACTGTTCCTTATTTTGCAGTAACAGAAATACTCATTAAGATGCCCCAGAACTGCAAAAAGCAACTTTTCATTCAATAGATCACAGGGATAATATACTTCAATAACTGCAGTGCCATTCTAAATACCTGTCCTCTTCTAAGCTGGCTGGGTTGGATCCAGCCAGCTTTTACACTCAACCTCACCCAGCTAGCCTCCTTATTACCGCCCAATCTCACATGGTTTTTGTCCACATTGGTACCACAATCTCAGGAACAGCCTTTTGGGGTGGTCAAAGAAGACTCCTATCCTTTTACATCAGCAGAATAACTGGTTATCTCGGAACCCAGTGACTTCAATGGACCTAGAGAATGTTTGCTTCAGATGCCACTATTAATGTTCGGACAAATGTAAATCCACAATGAATACTCCAATATGTTTCTCAGGTGGCAGCTCTTGAGTCATCCCCTTCAGATTCCCTTTTGAATCAGACAATTTTAAAAAAGGATCAGTTTTATTCAAATTGAAAAACAGGGGGGGAAACCCTGATTTACAACCACTGTTTTTAAAATCTATCTTGCAATGTGGATTTCATACACAATGAAAGTTGTTCCTGTTCAGTTGGCAGGTGAAAACAAGAAGAGTTTGGATTTATTACCCCCCCCCCTTTCTCAAAGGGGTTTAACATCTCCTTTCCCTTCCCCCCCCCCCACAACAAACACCCTGTGAGGTAGGTGGGGATGAGAGAGCTCCAAAGAACTGTGACTACTAGCCCAAGGTCTCCCCACTGGCAAGTGTTGGAGTGCACAAGATAATCTGGTTCCCCAGATAAGCCTCCACAGCTCAAGCGGCAGAGCAGGGAATCAAACCTGGTTCTCCAGATTAGAATGCACCTGCTCTTAATCACTACACCACGCTGGCTCTCAAGAAGAGAAAGTATAAAGAAGAACAAGATGCCAAGGTCTTCTGTACTCTGTGAAAACTCTGTATATAAGCAGCGGAACACATCCTGCTGATCCAGTTGCCAATCAGACAGGAGTTTTGAATGGGAGAGGTCCCAAATTGTTAATCGTATTACAGGACAGTTGGAAGTCATTACACAGGCATTGACTGCCAAGAAAAGAGACTGAGGAAGCTATACACTTGGACTGTGATCTTACCTTATTTATCCTCTATCTTGATACTTGGAACTTCAAATGGATAATACACAGCTATAAAGGAATTATTCGGTATTGTTCATAGGAATAGAGGATTTTCTCTCAAGTGCTTGTTTTATTCTGTTTGTTCTGTATGTTGGCGCTGTACTTTGCAATTTTCTATATTAAAATCACCTATATTGTTTACTTAATTGTTCTGGATTTTTGGCCAGTGGGCTTAATGTAAGGTCCCTTCCGCACATGCAGAATAATGCACTTTCAATCCCCTTTCACAATTGTTTGGAAGTGGATTTTGCTATTCCGCACAGTAAAATCCAGCTGCAAAGTGCACTGAAAGTGGATAGAAAGTGCATTATTCTGCACGTGTGGAAGGGGCCTAATAGTTGTTGTCTAGGCCTCAGCAGAGAGCCTGTATCCCTTTGTTTGCTGATGTAACACTTGGTAGCCAAACCTGGTCATACAGCATTTTAAAACAAAATATTATTATCAAATAAGAAATGTTTTGGGATTTAAATAATCTTACCTTTAAGTTTCAGTTATTATTTATATTTACTTTCTTTTTTATAGCAAATTATGATTGAAGTCTATAAAATTATGCATGGGGTAGAAAATGTTGACAGAGAGAAATTTTTCTCTCTTTCTCACAATACTAGAACCAGGGGGCATTCATTGAAAATGCTGGGGGGAAGAATTAGGACTAATAAAAGGAAACACTTCTTCACACAACGTGTGATTGGTGTTTGGAATATGCTGCCACAGGAGGTGGTGATGGCCACTAACCTGGATAGCTTTAAAAAGGGCTTGGACAGATTTATGGAGGAGAAGTCATCTCTGGCTACCAATCTTGATCCTCCTTGATCTCAGATTGCAAATGCCTTAGCAGACCAGGTGCTCAGGAGCAGCAGCAGCAGCAGGCCATTGCTTTCACATCCTGCATGTGAGCTCCCAAAGGCACCTGGTGGGCCACTGCGAGTAGCAGAATGCTGGACTAGATGGACTCTGGTCTGATCCAGCAGGCTAGTTCTTATGTTCTTATGTTCTTAATTGTAAATTGTGAATAATTTTATGGTTTCCTTGGAATGTCCTTCATTTTGTTATTCTAGCACATGTATTGTTTTGTTCTGTGCTTTACCATTAATCTAGGACCATAAATAAATAAATATGAATATGAATCACTTTGCAGCTGTACTGTCCGTACCAATGAGAAGACATTTTCCTGCAACTTTGGGCTGAAAGAGATACAAGAGCGTATCTGACTGCTGTGATTTCTAACAGATTTTTATTCGTGTTAGACTCCCTTTTAGACCAATGACCCCAAACACACAGATCAATTGCAGGAAGTCCCTAATCTGTTAAAGAGGCATTTGTGTAAATAATGAGGTCCTGAGGAAATGTACTCAGGTAAACACCTTTAAACAAGTTTTCCAGAGACACCCACCAATGGGAAAACGTCCAAGTTAGTCAACATTCAGGAGGTGAAAGTCAAATTGTGCTCCCAGGATTTATAGGAAGCAGGGGCGTACTGCCCAGGGGGACATATGGGGTCAAATATCCCCGGGCTGCAGCCATTTAGTCATGTGGGGGGCGGATAATCGCCCCCCCCCCTCCTCCATACTCTTTCAAGACCTGGTGCAAAAAAAGTTGTTTGGTTGTGGTGGAGGAGAGTGGCCACCCATGGGGGGGTGGGGCCTCAGATTTTACCCCAGGCTACATTTTCCTTAGATATGCATCTGATAGGAAGGAGCGACAAACAACCACTAATGTAGACAGAACAACTTTTTGATGTAAAAAAGACAACTACAGCTAACATACATTTTGTAAAGGTGCATGGGGCTGCAGCCAACCCAAAAGGTAAAATGTTGCACTGACAGAGGTTTTCCTCATACTGAAACCTTAAAAACTTTCATTCATTAATAGATAAGTGAAAATAGGCATCTTTTAAATCTTGGACCACAAACAAAATGTCCCTGACAATCAGGGGGTGGATGTCTGAAAAGGAAAGCATCCTGAACTTAAGCATGTGCAAAAATTCAGATGTTTGAGGTCCAGGACAGGCCTCTTACCACCACCCTTCCTATCAAACAGGAAGTATCTGGAATTAAATCCCTTTTCAGAAAAGGGTGGAGTGAGTTGACTGAGGGCACCTTTTTACAGCAGCATGGAACGGTCCATTGGATACTTATTGTGAAGGGCCTTTCTACTGGTAGGCTAGGAGGAAATCTTGGCCCTCCCTGGGTCTCTATGAGTCCTTGATACTAGTCTCCGATCTACTCCTGGGTTCGTCTCAAAGTCTGTCGTTTTGGTTCATTGTTAGGGTTCCTGTTGAGCCTAAATGTTCTCATTCCACTGTGAGTTAATGTTACTATCTATGTTGTTCCTGTGTGCATATTGAGTACTAATGTGCCAGACAGGGCTACTGAGGTAAAAATGGCCTCTGGGACCTCTGCAGGAAGTGACATGGAGAATTTTTTTTAATTTCCTGCCTCCTTGCAACTGGTGGAGAAGACACCCATACAAGATGTCCACCACCTCCAGTAGAAATCACGCCTGCCAACAAAGGTGACAGAAACAGAGAGGAATAGACTTGAAGTGTAACTAGTAACCAAACTTTATTATAAAAAGGACCCAATGTTTATTTTTATTTATTTTATTTATTGTTTCGGCTTTTATACCGCCCCATCCCCGAGGGGCTCTGGGTAGTGTACAACAAAGCGTAAATAAAATGAATTACTAAAATCTTTAAAACAGCGATACAAACAATAATGATAGCAATAATAGAGGCGTCCGACCAACCCCACTTTAAAAATTCTCCCCAGGAAAAGGGAGGGGGGGAGGAGAGCGGCGAGTCATTTTAGATGGTGGCCTAGGTGGAAAGGCCAACTGGGGGGCACCATTTCAGCGGCTGGTCCCTCCAAAGGCCCGGCGGAACAACTCCGTTTTACAGGCCCTGCGGAACTCGCCAAGGTCCCGCAGGGCCCGAACAGCCGGAGGAAGGGTGTTCCACCAGGCTGGGGCCAGAGCCGTAAAGGCCCTGGCCCGCGTGGAGGCCAGCCGCATCATTGAGGGGCCAGGGACCACTAATAAATTGGCCTCCACCGAACGGAGAGGCCGTGCAGGGACATATGGGGTGATGCGGTCTCGAAGATACGAGGGTCCCAGGCCGCGTAAGGCCTTGAAGGTCAACACCAACACCTTGAAGATGATCCAGAACTCCACCGGGAGCCAATGCAGCTGGCGCAACACAGGCTGAATATGATCGTAGATGGCGCTGCCTGTAAGTAAGCGCGCCGCTGCATGCTGGACCAGCTTTAGTCTCCGGATCAAACGCAAGGGAAGACCCGTGTAGAGCGAGTTACAATAGTCCAATCTGGAGGTGACCGTTGCATGGA
>NW_025951135.1:0-11932 GCF_021028975.2 Sphaerodactylus townsendi
AAGCAAAATTGGTCCAAGGATTGGAGGTGGTTCTTTTTGACATCATGGAGGGCCAGCCAATCAACCCTGCATACAAGTGGGTTGTGTTGTCAACACAGCATGTGTTTGGATAGAAATGGTACATTAGAATCAAATGCAGAATGGCTGCCTCCAATCCAGCAGCACCACTCCAAACATGTTATGTCTGTCTTCTTAGTTCATTCCCCCAACAACCCATGCCCTAGAGAATCTGTGGGGAGTGCTCCAGCAATATCTTACAGCCAGTCTCCCACTCTCCCTGCACATCTTGTAGGAGGATAAAGCTAACAAATGTAAGGACTATGTTTTGGATAAAATTTGCTTTTCCGGGGGTTCATCTAGAACAGGGGTCGGCAACCCTCGGCTCCAGAGCCGCATGCTCATCCTCATACTGCAGCTCCGCAGCGGCAACACCAACGACGGCAAGTTGCACTTGGGATGCGGCAAGCGCGCCTCCTTCCCCTTCCTTCCTTCCTTCCTTCCTTCCTTCCTTCCTTCCTTCCTTCCTTCCTTCCTTCCTTCCTTCCTTCCTTCCTTCCTTCCTTCCTTCCTTCCTCCCTCCCTCCCTCCCTCCCTCCCTCCCTCCCTCCCTCCCTCCCTCCGGCGTCCTTTCCCCTCCTTCCCTTGTCTGGCACCTGGGGAGGGAGGGAGGAAGGGAGGAAGGGAGGAAGGGAGGGAGGGAGGGAGGAAGGGAGGGAGGGAGGGAGGGAGGAAGGGAGGAAGGGAGGAAGGGAGGAAGGGAGGAAGGAAGGAGGCGCGCTTGCCACGTCCCAAGTGCAACTGCTGTCATTGGTGTCATCGCCGCTGTCTATCCCGCCCGCTTGGCTGAAGGCAGGGCTTGGGGAGGCTGGGGGCGGGGGCGAGGCTTGGGGAGGTGGGGCCAAATGGTTCTTTGGGTGCTAAGGGTTGCCACCCCCTGATCTAGAACTTGATAGCCACTGCCTGAAGGAGCAGACCCTAGCAAACCGAAAGCACACAAAGCTTGGCATGGGGGTGAAGCGTGGTGGATTCTAAATTTGGAGAACTGGGTTGGATTCCCCACTTCTCCACATGAGTGGCAGACTCAAATCTTGTGAACTAGATTTGATTCCCCACTCCCATCCATTAAGCTGATGGCAGACGGTGGGGTAGTTACAATTCTCTCAGTTGCTTCTCAGCCCCCACCTACCTTACAAAGTGTCATTTGTGGGCAGAGGAGGGGAATGCAATTGCAGGTCACTTTGTGACTCTTTTAAGGTAGAGAAAAATGGGATATAAAGTCAACTCTTCTTCAAATTAGACATAATTTCAAAGGCATGTCCCATGTTAGTGATGTCTGAGGCCAATGGAAGATGTGGGTGAGTATTAAAGGGAGCAATGTGGAACTACCATAGAATTCATGTCAGAGGATCAGAAATAGGGCCAGGGATGCATGCAGGATGAAAGTATACTCTGCTAAGAACCCAAATTCAACTGAGCTCTTAGGAAGCCGCAGGTCTGATAACCAGTTCAAGCTTCTGTCATCAGTAGTGAGCAAGGAGCTTCCGCTAGCTAGGGCCTGGAACAGGTTTAAATGCTGGAAACATCCAAATCACTAGCTTTTGAGTCCTTGTGGACTTCCTCAAGTTAGCCAGTGAATTGTTCTTCAAATTATGCCCTGGGTAGACTTGAGGAACCTGGGCCTTCCAAAAGCTTCTTTATCTCCAGGGCGCTCTCCAAAGATTTTGGAGCATTCGGACATTGATTCATAACATGTCAACCGAAACCACATTCAGTCTTGCTTCTTATTCAATCGTGTGCCATAATTAGGCTTGCTAATAGCATGGACTTTCCAAGCCACTCAGGACCAAAAGTCCATTTATGATATCCTACCAGGAACAAACAAACAGGACACAGGGGCCAAGACTTTCTCCTGATGTTGCTTCCCAACATTGTTATTCAGGAACTTCGATCCCTTTAGCCATCCTGGCTGGTGGGCATTGGTGGATCATGTTGGAATTTCCAGCCTTGCTTTGCATGCATGCAGCAGCAAGAGCAGCATGGAATTCTGGGAAGCTGCACGAACATTCTAAAGGTGACAGTTAAAATCCGTTGGTAGTGTTCTGTTCCCTCACACACACTCTGAGACTGCCTGACTACCTGACTAAAAGAAAGATGCTCTGTATATTGCTGTAAACCAAATGATATATATAAAGTGCTCTGACTAAAATATATTGTAATGCAACCAAACTGTAACAAACCATTAGCCATGCATGTAACTATTATGTGATGCTGTGTATATAATGTAAATATCTCAGGTTAAGTAAAGTTCTGCTTATGTTTTCATGAACTTCTGAGGTAAAACGGCTGATCTTTTGACAAATAACTATCCTAATTTGATGTGCCGCACAATCCACATTTCCACCCGCAACTTTACTTGACAGGATCATATATACCAAATATACCTGTTGCCTTTCAGATCTCTTCTCCATGGATCTGACTTTTTAGGCCATCTAAGCCAGTGGACGTCACTGCATCCATTGGAAAAGGATTTAATTGATTTATGGTTACCCCATAGAATTTTCAAGGCAAGAGACATTTGGAGAGGGCTTTACCACTGCCTGCCTCTGCATGGGCTGAGAGAGTTCTCAGAGAACTGTGACTGGCCCACAGTCACACAGTTGGCTTCATGTGAAGAAGTGGGGAATCGAACCTGATTCTCCAGATTAAAGTCCACCATTCTTAGCCACAACACCACTTTGGCTCTCTCAATTTAATGATTTGCTGAGTAAAGAAGCACTTCTTTCTGCCTCAGAATCTGAAAAATGCACTCCCTTAGCCGGTCACAAGCTCTGTTGGGCCTGACAGCGTACATATTGTGGAGACAACTGAAGCTAATAATTCTCCACATTACCATTTTATCAGGTTATGTTCTTCAAAACGATGTGCATGCCCTTCAAGCTCAAAATTAATTTGTTCGCCTGCAATCAGGACGGCCGACAGCCCCCATTTCAAACCGTATTCCAGACAATACAGCCGAGCAATAGTAATAGGAGATGAAACAGGAAAAGAAATGTGTCTAATTGTTTATACGAATCGGGGCGCTGAATCATCCCTATCCAAATACGTCGAGGTACTTTAAAAGCTACTCAGTGAAACGCTACACCTCATCTGTAGTCAATGCACTTCATATGGGGGGAAAGAAGCGGGGGAATTCCATTGCCTTTTCATATAAATCGCCTCGTTTCTGGAAACGGGAAGCCCGTTAAAGTAAAGCAGATAATGGGGGAACAATGGCTGAGCATGACAAAGTAGCTGATGAGAGAAAGACTCCGACTGCTTCTCACCTCTTGTAGGCAGCGATAAAGTGCGTAATTAAATAGAAATCCTCGCAATTAGCAAGGGCAGCAGAAAAGTAGCTGCACTTCCACAGCTACTGTTAATTCCTTGGTTCAGTTCAGGATGCTTCATCACTCGGGGGCAAGCTTTTTTTTATTTAAAAATCAAAACCTTAATTCTGTGTTTGTTAGGAAACAGTCAAGGCAGTTAGTGGGCTGAGGAGAGCAAAGCAGCCGTGCACACAGGGAGAGGCAGGAGGGGCGAAAAGCGAAAAAAGACCCTCATTGTGACACACGAATCAAGGTTTCTCAAAATCCTGCTCAGGTCTATTCAGTGGGGCTTACTCCCAGGAAAGCACTCTTAGGATTGGATTGTTAACCACTTACCATTAGCCCTACGTGCACTCCGTATTGCTTTTTAATCTGCATTACTTCTCTGCAAGCATGTGGCCCGGAAAGTTGCAGTTAGAAAGGAAATAGCACTTACTTACTAATCTGAATGGTGCAATTGACCTTGAAATGGAAGTCGAATTGCATGGTATGCGGTTAAAACCCAGTGCCTTAGGAAGGAAAAATGGCGCCCAGGGCAAAATGGCTCCCGTGCTCCCTCCGCCCCCGCACCGCCAAACATGCCTCACTTACCTTTTAAAGCCTTAAACCTTTGAAAGAGCAGCCATGGAGGTGGTCTGAGGGAAGGGATGCGGAGAGCAATTCTCCGCTCCCCTGCCCCGCAGGTGTGCTCGGGGCATTTGCGCCCCTCCCCATGGTAGCTCTGCCTATGTTCAAACCACTGATGCGGCAAACTAGCAGGTCTGCCAGTTTGATGTAGAGGCTCCCGCACTGGACTAGGTTTATTGAGATCTTGGAGACACTGGTTCAAATCCCCACTATGCCATGAAAGCTTGCTGGGGAATCTGTCAGCTCAATATGCCTCACAGGACTCTAGAGGACAAAAGACAGGAAATGAGAATCGTGTGCATTGCCTTGGACCCTTTGGAGTTAGTAGGATAAAATTAGGCGCTAAATAATGTCATCACTGGGACCATGTCAGGGCAGTGCATGAGGATAAAGTTAAATTGGAATTCTGTGTCAGCAAAAACCACAGTCTGCAGCTAGTATGAAAAATGGATCGTAAGCAACATTGCATACAATCTCTCAGTTTACGTATTTTATTCTAATCACACAGATGGAAGGCAAAGAATATTGCATGATGATGAAACATTCCACTAATATCCTTGCCATACTCCTCCTCTCCATCTGGGTCTGTCAGGTTTTACTCTACTTTCATATCTGTCTTGAGGACTAAAAAATGGCATCTGTTTAGGCCGCTATAAAACTCTGTACTGGGTTATGCACAAGCTGGAGAACAGCTGTGCCAGAGCCTTGCCAGTTGCCTGCAGACAGTGGACAATCCCCTGCCTCTGCCTTCAGTCCACTGGCGTTCCTGCCTAGGGACGGGGGGTACCCTATGTCCCCGGGCGCCCCAATTTGGTCACGTGGGGGGGGGCGCCACCATTTGAGTCGTTTGTGTGTTTTTAACATTTTAAAGGGTTTTTTAACGTTTTGGCCTTCAGGGGGCGCATTTTTAAGGCTAGCAGCACCAACATTTCAGGGACCCATCCAGAGACTGTCCTGATGATTTCACCCAAGTTTGGTGATCTTTGGTTCAGGGGCAGCAAAGTTATGGACCCCCAAAGGGGGTGCCCCATCCCCATTGTTTTCAATGGGAGCTAACAGGAGATGGGGGCTACCCATTTGAGGGACCATAACTTTGATCACCCTGAACCTAACTTCACCAAACTTGGGTGGCATCATAAGAATCATAAGAATAGTTACCAGATTATACCCTGAAATTTTGGTGTCACTAGCTTTAAAAACACACCCCTTACAGGCACCCCAAGAAATTTGCCCAAGATTCTTTGTTTTGCAGTGACTTTGCTCCATTGTAGCCAGTGGGGAATTTCTGAGTGTGTAGGCAGGCTGCACATTTTTGAAGATAGAGGCACCAGACTTTCACGGTGGCTCCAGGAAGCCCTCCTGGTAATAGCATCCAGGTTTGGAGACCTTTGCTTTTGAGGGTTCAATTTTATGGGTCCCCAAAAGGCTTATTTTGTTTCCCCGCTCCTGCACATGAAAGCCTGCGGGCTGAGTTCTCTCAGAACTCTCTCAACTCGCCCCCCTCTCCCCTCCACTCCAGAAGCAAAGCTCACCAAGCTTGGATGCTATTACCCAAGACCTCTTGGAGCCACCTTGAAAGTCTGGTGCCTCTATCTTCAAAAATGTGCAACCAGTGCTTACACACTCAGAAATTCCCCAGAATCTGCCAGGCTCTTCAGCAAGTTCTGTGGTGGGAAAAATTACTTTTCCCACCATAGACTTCAATGGGGCTTTCTGTTATGCCCAGATGGCTCTGTGGTAGAGGTTTCAATGGGAGGCACTGTGGTAGGGGTCTTGCTCTGAGTGGGGGCATTTCCTGTAGGGCTGCTGGTGTGAGTCTCCTGAAAGGAACCAACCAAATTTGCTAAAATGTGTGTGGAAGAGGAAAATGCTGTGGGCACCAAGTTGAAGGTGAACCTGATGCCCACAGCATTCGGCCATCCCAGGCAAACTTTAGCAAAGTTGGCTGGTTCCTTTCTGGTTGAATCTGGTATTTGTTTCATCTGAATCTCCAACCCTCAAAAGTGATGCTGTTTCAGGGTGGGGGAGAATCCACCCCCAAACAGCATCACTTTCAATTTTATTTTGACCGGGGACCCCAGGGACCCCTTTAAGGTGGATTTAAAAGAAGAATCTGAGCTCCCTAGTTTAAGCACCATTGAAAGTGATGGTGTTTGGGGGTGGATTCCACTGGAGGTGTTTTGTGAGCGATGATGCTGACATTTGTTTGGTAAATGTTTTGCTGGGGGTGATTTGTGAGAAATTTACATGCTTAATACCCACTTGCACTGGCTTGGAGTTGTTTCTCCGGCTAACAACCTACCTCATAGGGTTGTTGTGATTAGGAAATTAGGAAAAGAGTTGGTGGGGAGAGAGCCATGTATGTTTTGCTGGGAGTGGGAGGTGTTTTGTGAGCTGGTGCAAAAAATCATTGTTTGTTCATGGTGGGGGAGGGTGGCCGCCCATTTGCCGGGGGGGGGGGGGGGGGCGCCAAACTCAGGTTTTGTCCCTGGGCTCCAGTTTGCCTAGGAACGCCCCTGCTTCAGTCTCATGCCGTTAATAATTCCAGGAGCAGGAGTAATAATGGAGTGAAATGGCATCGGCAATGACATTAGGATGCCAAGTATTGCCTGACAACCAGTGGGATCCCAGAGGCATGGAGATATGGCTGAGGAACGGAGCAGCCTATAAGCCTCCAGATAGTGTTTCTCTCACACAGAGACCTCAGGGCTTGTTTCTAAATGTCCTGCATTTCCCAGGCACCCTACAAGCCTAGGGTTGCCAACCTCCAGGTTTGGTCTTGAGATCGCCCAGAATTGTAGCTGATCTCCAGACCACAGATATTAGTTCTCCTGGAAAAAATGGCTACTTTGGAGGGAGGACTGTAAGGCATTATGGTCTGCTGAGCTACCTCCCCAAACCCCACCTTCCCCTGTTCCCCCCATAACCCTTCCCCCAGGGTGGGTGAGCCATGACCAGATGAGGGGCTCCTTCTCCCTCCCCTTCCCCGACCCTCCCCTTCCCTGACCCTCCCCCCATTATGGTTTGCTGAGTTACTTCCCCAAACCCCTCCCTCTCCAGGCCACGGCCATCTTAACAACAGTATAGTCCCCCAGGCAAAGCAGTGCACTGGGGCCACTACCTACACAATGCTTTTACATTATGTAGTGCATGAGATACATATACATACATACATGTGTGGTTGCACAGGTGACCATGATATTAAATTAGAGATGAATGCCAATGTCCACTTGTTACCATACAATTGTCAGGGGAATTGTGTCTATGTGGTTGAGATGCATTCATATCTCAATGTAACTGCTTAAAGCTACAAATTACTGCTGCTAAAAGATATATGTAACCAGCCTGCTGCATGTTACCACTGTCACCTGAGGCATTCGTTCCTTGATCTTTATGGCTTCACATGCTTTGTGGATAACAAGGCTCCCCTGACACCTTGGCCATGGGGAAAACACCTAAGTGGGAACAGAGGTAGGAAGGGGGCTTTGGGCCCTTCCCAGTCAAGCATTTGAAACAGGTTGGGGGCAGCCTTGCTTGCTCCAGGCCTGAAGAAGGCAGGAGGGCAGGAGGATGTGTATGGGGTTGGAGGTCTTTTTAGAAAGGAGTACAACCAAGACCTTATCACCTCACCCCTTCGTGGGACATTGTTGTTGGAGGAAAAAGACCTCTCCCAAATGGATGCAATTAATTCACCCACCTTCTCTGTTTAAGCCTTAGCTTTATGTAAACTCCAGTGCCTCCCATGTCCTTTAACTGCCATGTTGTATGCCCAGGACTACAGCCAAACACTGGATCATACGTCTGCTTGCTCACAGAGCTCAGTGGCACATTTTCCACAGTAAGTGTGCATTTCATTCCATCCTGAGTCTCTGATAATGTTCGCTCAAAGCCAACCTGTCATCTAAATCAAAGCCATGGGGAAGATTATGGCTGAAGGTTGAGTGATAAACATTTACAAGGAGGAGCTCTCCTTCTGCCAGTGCCCTCTCCTCACTGAAAGCAACATAATTAATTTGGATGAAAGCGTACACTCCCCCCTGCTCCAAGTTGTTATCTAAATGTGGACCTGACCATGACACAGAGAAAGTCAGCCCTTCAGAGGGGGCAGAATTGGTGTGAAAGTGAAGCACGAACGAATGGAACCCCTTGATTAACTGTTGGTGTTCCAAACGTGAGCAAGCAGTTAAGATCTTTCTCTCAAGACCTTTCTGAGCCCACTCTCAAGTAGACAGAAGCTGGGTGGTAACTAGGTAGAAGAAGAAGATGATGATGATGAAGATGATGATGAAGATGAAGTAGTAGTACCGTGTTTCCCCAAAAATAAGACAGTGTCTTATATTAATTTTTGCTCCCCAAGATGAGCTATGTCTTATTTTCAGGGGATGTCTTATTTTTCCGCTCCACAGCTGCATGCTCTGGTGTTCTGTTCGACGGGCATGCTTCCAAACAAAAACTTTGCTACGTCTTACTTTTGGGGGGTGCTTTATATTTAGCACTTCAGCGAAACCTCTACTACGTCTTATTCTCCGGGGATGTCTTATTTTCGAGGAAACAGGGTAGTAGTAGTAGTAGTAGTAGTAGTAGTAGTAGTGGTAGTGGTAGTGGTAGTGGTAGTAGTAGTTTGGATTTATACCCTACTTGTCTCTCCTGAAAGGAGATTCAAGGTGGCTTACAAACTCCTTTCCCTTTGCTTCCCCACAGCAGATACCTTGTGAGGCAGGTGGGGTTGGGAGATTTCAAAAGAACTGTGACTAGTCCAAGGTCACCCAGCAAGAATGTAGGAGTAGGGAAACAAATCTGGTTCACCAGATAAGAGTCCACTGCTCATGTGGAGGAGTGGGGAATCAAACCTGGTTCTCCAGATTAGAGTCCACCTGCTCTTAACGACTACACCACACTGTCTCTCACTTTACCACTACACCACATAAGCCTTTTTAATGGTGGCCTCTTGCCTGTGCAACCTCATTCCCCTTGAAGCTCTACTAGCGCCTTCCCTACTCTCCTGAAGTTTCAGATCAAAACATTTCTTTTGATCTTTTAAAACTGTCTGCTTCAAGCCCCAGAACAGCTATATAACAATCATTTTAGGCTGGTTAATGATGGAACGCTGTTCTTTATGCTCTAGTTGGGATCTTAATTTTTTTCCGTTTGTAATTATTTTTTTGTTGTTTCTTCTGTAAACTTCTTTGAGCAGGCTCTCTGGACAGGCAATATAGATGCTTTCTAAATTAATAAACAATGCATTGGGGGGTACCCTGAAAAAACTACTGGGAAGTTCAGTTGGCTCTGGTAGGAAACTCTTTGTGTGCCTCTAGGCTTTATTGAGTCTTGCCCCTATTCTTTTGTTTTTGTTACCAACCCTAAATCCTTAAGATGGATCTGTCTGTCTGTCTGTCTGTCTGTCTGTCTGTCTGTCTGTCTGTCTGTCTGTGTTCCTTAGGGAAACAAGTGCATGGCGAAGCACTTCGTTGGACTGCTTAATATTCCTGCTTATTCTATGTTGTATATAGTATCTTGTACATAGAGCAACTCAATGGTAAAAGCCTTCTTTTGAATGAAACAGCTGTGTGGAGTTTTTCTTCATGAAGGTGGGGGTTTGCTGTACAAGACCACTTGTTCTACACTGAGTAGCACTGCTCAATTCTGCTATCATGTCTGTCTGTCTGTCTGTCTGTCTGTGATGAAAAAGTCAAATTATGTAATTTCTACAGAGAGAAATTACATCAGAGAGGGGAGAGACCAGACGTCCGTCCGTCCGTCCGTCCGTCCGTCCGTCCGTCTGTCCATCTAGCTGTCTGTCTGTCTGTCTGTCTGTCTGTCATAAATTGCCAGTAAAGGTATCTAAGGATAAGTGCCTTATTGTTAAATATCAGTGGTATAGCTGTCTCTTTTGAGTCAGGGAGGAATCATGGCTCACTGGTAGAGCATCTCCTCCACATGCGGAAGGTCATAGGCTTGGTCCCCAGCATTGCCAGTTAAAATGTTCAGTAATAAGTGATGTGGTTCAGTGTAAGACAGCTTCATGATTATACCGTTTCACAGAGGAACTCAGAGGTTGTGACTTCCCAGCCCTTTTTCACAGACAGCCAATCCAGCCAAAGTGGTTCTTTCGTGTTGTACCATCTTGCAACAGAACCACGAGAGAAGAACCGTGACCTTTTTACAGATAGTCATTCTACCAGGAGCTGTTAGGGTAGTATTTTTAAAAACTCTTCTTAAAGCATTATCGCATAGTGTAAAATTTTCAATAGAAATTTTTTTGAATAAAAGTATTGTTAAAAGCCAGTTAATTAAGAGACAAAAATGTATGGTTAATGTCCTGAATACTTTTTGTCCTTGGCAAATGCATCTTATAAAGCTCTTTTTCTACCAAAAGTGGACCTGACCTCTTTTTCTACCAAAAGATAATTAGGAAAGGAGTTGATAATAAAACTGCAAGGATTGTCATGCCCTTATATAAAGCCGTGGTGCGACCGCACTTGGACTACTGTGTTCAGTTCTGGTTGCCACATCTCAAAAAGGATATCGAAGAGATAGAAAAAATGCAGAGAAAGGCAACGAGGATGATTGACGGATTGGAGCACCTTCCTTATGAGGAGAGGCTGCAGCGTTTGGGACTCTTTAGTTTGGAGAGAAGATGTCTGAGGAGGGATGTGATTGAAGTCTATAAAATTATGCATGGGGTAGAAAATGTTGACAGAGAGAAATTTTTCTCTCTTTCTCATAATACTAGAACCAGGGGGCATTCATTGAAAATGCTTGGGGTAAGAATTAGGACTAATAAAAGGAAACACTTCTTCACACAACGTGTGATTGGTGTTTGGAATCTGCTGCCACAGGAGGTGGTGATGGCCACTAACCTGGATAGCTTTAAAAAGGGCTTGGACAGATTTCTGGAAGAGAATTCGATCTCTGGCTACCAATCTTGATCCTCCTTGATCTGAGATTGCAAATGCTTTAGCAGACTAGGTGATCGGGAGCAGCAGCCACAGAAGGCCATTGCTTTCACATCCTGCATGTGAGCTCCCAAAGGCACTTGGTGGGCCATTGCGAGTAGCAGAGTGCTGGACTAGATGGACTCTGGTCTGATCCAGCAGGCTTGTTCTTATGTTCTTATGTTCTTATGTTCTTATGTAATGCTTATGAATATATATGATCACTGGCATTTCAGGAATGGAATGGGATTCTTCTGACTATCCCATTACTGGTTCCTTGCAGCATCCCAGTGTTTTGCAGAAAGGAACATTATTGTTGCATCTTGGCTCAAAACACTTTGGCTCCTTCTGCACATGCGGAATATTTCAATCCACTTTCAATGCACTTTGCAGCTGGATTTTACTGTGCGGAATAGCAAAATCCACTTGCAAACCATTGTGAAAGTGGATCGAAAGTGCATCATTCTGCATGTGTGGAAGGGGCCTGAGTGTAGTCCCTTCATCTGTGCCTCTGCCCAAGTCTGCAGAGGATCAGCTGAAGTAAAGACAGTATAGGTCAATGAAGGTGCAAAAGCCATAAAGTTTAGTCAAGTCTGTATACAAAGGAAAAAAAAACTGAGCAAGAGAACTAAAAAAAATCCCTAAATGCGAATAAAGTTGAAAGGTAAAATCCTTTCTGCGCCAACCAAGAACCCTTTGTAGCTATCTCTTCTGTATTTTTTAAAGCCTAGAAAATCTGATCACATCTTTCACCATCTCTTGAGCTCAGCTTGAAAACAGGACTATTTTGAAATGCTTTATGTTATCCTTGAATAAAAATAGACAGCTCAACTGCCTGTTCTTTCAGGAGGCAGCCAATTTGCTCATGAAGGAGCAGCATCGAAGTTTTACAGAGAGGAAAGCTTCTTTCCCCCTCTGGAAGCAATGCGGCATATGCGAAAATGAAAAAAAAAACATCAAGAAGGATCTTATCTTCTGCCTATTATGTGTGTGCCATTAGATGCT
>NW_025951136.1:0-11932 GCF_021028975.2 Sphaerodactylus townsendi
TCTTCTTCTTCTTCTTCTTCTTCTTCTTCTTCTTCTTCTTCTTCTTCTTCTTCTTCTTCTTCTTCTTCTTCTTCTTCTTCTTCTTCTTCTTCTTCTTCTTCTTCTACTCGCCATCTGTTATCTGGTATAGTTTTATTGGTATTTGATCTTCTGTACACCGCCCAGAGCCCTTTGGGGGTGAGCGGTATATAAAATTTAATAATAAATAAATAAAATTAAAGGCAGCCTGTTTGCAGAACAGAACAAAGAACCGGGCTCTACTGTCCAGTGTGACATTTTCCGTTTCTCAAATAGCAGCACACTGACCTTGCCCAGACGCCAAGAAACTCAGCTGCCTGCCCCCCATAGCTGGTGAAGGGAGCAGATACTAGGGAGATATTGGGTCAGGGTAAAGATAGCCCCCTCTGCGAGCACAGGGTCATTACTGACCAGTGGGGTGACTGTTCTGTCCGCCCAAGCGAACTAATATCAGGTGCCTTGCACTCGGCCAGGACAGAATGTAAGAGCCGTTGACAAGTGAGTAACAGTTCAAAAAAGGGTTTAATTGTCTTGAGGATTTAGGACTCTTAACTCCTCCCAGGAAGTCTAACTAATACTTGCGTTGCTGGAAACAATTGGAGATTGAAACCACTTGAAGAACTTGCAGGCACCGATTCTTTCTTGCTGGCTTCTAAGAAAGTCTGCTCTGCTTGTGCCTCTTCTGAGTTCTCCCCGGTGTCCTCTATCTGGGCTCTGTTTTCCTGCAATCTGTTGGAACTTGATGACTCAAAATGCTTGAGGTCTCTAACATCTTATACGTCTGGGATATTGCTGTCTCCAGCCTTCCACAGGCACCTGAGACTAAACAAACTGGATCAAAAGGACTGCTAGCTAATAAAGATGATGTCATGCTCTTGCCTCTAGAGGGCTTCTTAAAGGGACAGGGTCTAACTAAAGTTCCCTCCCAAGGAATACTATACAAAAACAATTAAGCCCATTCTACCTAAGGGTGTAACTGAGACCTAAACAAAGAAAGCAGCAAGGGCGCCTCCAGGGGCGTGACAGTGACATCACACACCCCTGGGAGGGGGAGAACTCAAACTCTCCAGCAGGGGGGACCAGGAGGGGCAGTTGGGGTCTGGGAGAGCCGGGGGGCTGTGGAAGCAGCATTATTCTCTGCATTTGTTCCCCCTGGTTCACTGAGTGGTGTGTTCTATTACAGTTCAAAGGTTAGAGAAAAGGCACAGATTGCAGCTCTGTTATCATTTTGGAGGAGGGCGACCAAAATAGTGAAAGGTCTGGAGTCCACGCCCTACGAGGGGAGACTTAGGTTTTTAAAGAGAGGCTGGATGGCCATCTGTCAGGAGTGCTTTGATAGTGGTAGGGGGTTGGACTTGATGTCCTCTTAAGGACTTTCCCAACTCTATGATTCTATGATTCTAAGAGCCAAGGCTGTGAAGAAAAGTGCCCAAGCGGAGTCAGGGCGAGGACAACGCTAACCTTCCTCCTGGCTTGTGTTTCCCTCCAGACAACCAGGAGCTGCTTCGGGGGCTCTGGGCCCCTGGGTGCTAACATGGCCAAAGAAAATGCTGCATTTTCCACCATCCCCGAGACCCCCGTGTCCGAGTCGAAGCCGCCTCTCTCTTCCCACCCGGTCAAACCGGCTGCCCTGCGACGCCTCGGCGTAGAGCCGGAGAAGCCGGAGAAGAAGAAGGGGCGGCAGCGGTACGTGGAGAAAGACGGCAAGTGTAACGTGCAGCACGGCAACGTGCGCGAGACCTATCGCTACCTGACCGACATCTTCACCACGCTGGTCGACCTGAAGTGGCGCTTCAGCCTGCTGGTCTTCATCCTGGCCTACGCCATCACCTGGCTCTTCTTTGGCCTCATCTGGTGGTTCATCGCCTACTGCCGGGGGGACCTGGACCACCTGGGGGAGGAGGAGTGGACGCCTTGCGTCAAGAACCTGAATGGCTTTGTCTCCGCCTTCCTCTTCTCCATCGAGACGGAGACGACCATCGGCTACGGCCACCGGGTCATTACGGACCAGTGTCCCGAGGGCATCATCCTGCTCCTCTTGCAGGCCATCCTGGGCTCCATGGTCAACGCCTTCATGGTGGGCTGCATGTTTGTCAAGATCTCGCAGCCCAACAAGCGAGCGGAGACGCTGGTCTTCTCCACGCACGCCGTGATCTCCCTGCGCGACGACCGCCTGTGCCTCATGTTCCGGGTGGGTGACCTGCGCAACTCCCACATCGTGGAGGCCTCCATCCGGACCAAGCTCATCAAGTCCAAGCAGACCCACGAGGGGGAGTTCATCCCCCTCAACCAGACGGACATCAACGTGGGCTTCGAGACGGGCGACGACCGGCTCTTCCTGGTGTCTCCCCTCATCATCAGCCACGAGATCAATGAGCACAGCCCCTTCTGGGAGATCTCCCGAGAGCAGCTCAAGAAGGACGACTTCGAGATCGTGGTCATCTTGGAAGGGATGGTGGAGGCCACAGGTAGGCGGCGGGGAGGGTGGGTGGGAGCCGTGGGCTTCGTGGTCTCCCTTGAGGTGGACCCGTGAAGCTGCATGATATGGCCTCAGACCATCCATCCAGCAAGGTCAGAATTGTCGAAGGCTTTCACGGCCGGAAATCACTGGGGTGCTGTGTGGTTTCCGGGCTGTCTGGCCGTGTTCTAGCAGCATTCTCTCCTGACGTTTCGCCTGCATCTGTGGCTGGCACCTTCAGAGGATACTCCACTTGCTTTACTACCATCAGATCCTCTGAAGATGCCAGCCACAGATGCAGGCGAAATGTCAGGAGAGAATGCTGCTAGAACACGGCCATACAGCCCAGAAACCACACAGCATCCCAAGGTCAGAATTGCCTGCTCGGGCTGGCAGCTGTTCTCCAGGGTCATTGCTGTTAATTACATTTCTATTAAATTTTCTACGTTAATTTTTATTCATTTACTATATTTCTATCCCGCCCTTTCCCGGAGGGCTCAGGGCGGGTTACAAGAAGTTTAAAACACAGTCAAATAGAACATTAAATATTAAAACTATAAAAATGGCTACAACATTATAGTTTATTTAAAAAGATAGATGGTGACTTAAAAGAATCATACCGTCTCATTCCTCCCCCCTCCCCCTTTAAATAGGGTCTAAACTGAGGCTGACTATTCACTCACGCTGTTCCCTGCCACAAAGGTACCGTATGTTTCCTTCAGGGCACAGATCCTGTGCTCAGGCTTGCTGCGCAGAAGATCCCGGAAGCCCCTGACGTTTTTCCTCACTTGGGGGTTGCCGCTCCTTCGAGTCTTCTCCCCGCTACTCTTCACTGGCATTTCCAGGGGATTGAGGTTCCATCTTTTCCCCGAAAAACAAAATGATTCGCTACCCTGCCCGGTAGTGACACCCCTCACATCACTATAAAATTTAAAGGGCTAAAGCTACAAAAAAACCCATCAATCTTGAGATTGTCAGAGAGCCGGCCAGTTGCACTGGAGGCTATAGGGCCGTGGTGGCGAACCGTTGGCACTCCAGATGTTATGGACTACAATTCCCATCAGCCCCTGCCAGCATGGCCATAACATCTGGAGTGCCAACAGTTCGCCACTACTGCTATAGGGCATCTCCTTGCGAGGAGACCCCACTGCAAATGCGCTGAATCGCAGAAAGCGCCTCAGTCATGCATAATGGGCCGGAGCCTCACTGAAAAACCTTCTCACCTTCCTCAGCCCCCTCCCTCCCTCCCTCCCACATGGAGTTGCAGGAGCCTTTCTGTGGGGGCCGCACCCACCTCCCTGCTTCCACAGCCCCCTGGAGGGCCTTCCAAGACCCAGCTGGGGCAGGGAGAGATCTGGCTTGACCCACTGCGAACGCACAGGTACAGGCACACATGAGTGATCTGAACCCAGAGTCGAGGAGGAGGAGGAGGAGGAGGAGGAGGAGGAGGAGACGACGACCACCAGAAGGACAGCCTCGCTCCCTCCGTTCAGTGAGGCCTCTCCTGCTGCCTCCGACCACGGCAGCCAGGTTTTTCATTGAAGACCTCCTGGTTATTACTGTTTTGACATTTGGCTGCCAGATTACCAGTTCTGAATCCCTCCTCGCCTGGAGTTGGCTGTTTGAGCCATTTTGAGGGACTCTGTGGCCCCTTGCGAGAGCCAGTGCGGTGATGGGGTTAAGAGCAGGTGGGCTCCAATCTGGAGAAGTGGGTTTGTTTCCCTGCTCCTCCACCTCAAGCCTGCCGGGTGACCCTGGGCCAGTCACAGTTCTCTCAGAACTCTCTCAGCCCCACCGACCTCACAAGTTGTCTGTTGCAGGGAAAGGAAGGGAAAAGGAGCTTGTAAGCCACCTTGAGACTCCTCACAGGAGAGAAAGGTACCGTATAAATCTTCTTCTTGTGTTTCCGCATTTCCTTCCCAGCCTGCCTCCTCGCACTACAGCTCTGTTGTTTATTCCCGTGCCCTGGCTGTTGAGTTTCCTGGCTGCTTCCCTGCCGGTTGCCAGGTGCCCGCTAAGCTGACGTGGCTTTATTGCTACCTGGGACCGTTTTATTATGGGTCATTATTCCCACCCGATGAGCTCTCTTCTGGAGAGGAGAACAGGCAGAGCTGCCAATCAAGAACCAAGAGCAGCCTTGCTGAATTCAGTCAAAGGACTATCAAGCGAGATGCCCCTGCCAGTAAGAGCGCCAGTAGGGAGCGGCAGAGACAGTCCTCTCCATCCTCTGCCACTCAGAGATAGGCTGCCAATACAATAAACCTTTAATGGCATGTTGTTAATACGCAGGAAAAAATATTTAAAAGGTTAAAAGAGTAAAAACTGTATATTACAGTGGTGGCGAACCTATGGCACGGGTGCCAGAGGTGGCACTCAGAGCCCTCTCTGTGGGGACGTGCAGAGTGCCCCTCCCACATATCTAGGCTAACCTGGGCCACTGGGCTTGATTATTAGCATTAAACCTAAGACCAATTTTGGGGAAGCAGTGGTGTTAAACACCACTGATTTTCATGTGAGGAACTAAAGCACAATCCTTTACCTGGGAGTAAGCTAGGATGCTGGCAATGGGGCTTGCTTCTGAGTAAACCCTCCTAGGGTCGTGATTCACCCGTTACTACCAAGCTTACTCCTGAGTAATACATGCCTTGGAGCCACCCGTTTTTTTCTAAACTAAAACCTCAGTATTCAGGTTAAATTGCCATGTTGGCATTTTGTGATAAATAAGTGGGTTTTGGGTTGCAATTTGGGCACTTGGTCTTGAAAAGGTTCGCCATCACTGGTATATTACATAATTAGATTAAGATTGCTTATTAACAACCAATTTAAGAAACCTTGCAGTTTGTTCTAAGATGGCTCCAGAGTTGTTGTTTAATAAGTATCCCGTCTTTTGCTGGCCAGTCCATTTATCTGTGCGGCAAAAATAGGGCGATAATAGCGACGTTCTTGCCTCTGCACAGAGGGGGAAGTGATGCAAAACTTGGCCCACAGATTCTTCTCGATGCGTCTCACAAATGCAGAGTTTTTCACGAGGTGGTACTTTATACATTTTCCCCTGTTTTAAAGGGCAGGATATTACATCTGGCTAAAGAGAGGGCCCGGCAAAGACTCAGAAAGGAGAGATAAATGTTCAGCCATGCAGGGACCACATGGGATACCTAGGAAAAGGGAAGAGCAGAATTTACATAAAACCATCCTCAGTGGCCTCCGAAAGATCAAAAATGAGGGGGCCAGGGGATTCTTCCCTTGGGGGGTAGTTCCATAATCGTGGGGCAAGCACTGAATAGGCCCTGTCTCATTTGCCCACCAGGTCAGCTTCTTTGGTCAAAGGGACAGTCAAGAGGGCCTCTAATCTTAATTCCTGGGCAGGAACATATGGTAGAAAATGGTACTTCTGATACCCCTGTCCCAAGCCCAGATCCCATAAGGCAAGGGACAGCCATCCAACCTCCCCACCAAGCCCTACAGACAGACAGGGAGGTTCCATGTTTCTGGCACAGGGTCCAATCCAGCAAGAAGTTCTCCTTCACAAGACTCTTCAATGAATAATTAAACTGTGGGATTCAAGGCCAGGGGAGATAGCGCTAAACATGATCACTCAAAGGAGTGATGATAGATAGATTCATGGAGGAGGGGTTTGTCAGTGACTAAGGGGAACCTCCACATCCAGAGGCAGTCAACCTCTGAATCCCAGTGCCAGGCGGCAACATCATAGAAAAGCCTCTATTGGCCTCAACATCCTGCTGTTGGCCCTCCAGAGGGACTGGTTGGTCATTGTGTCAGACAGGATGGTGGACTAGATGGAGTCTCACTGGTCTGATCCAGAAGGGCTCTTCTGATGTTCTTCTCAGGGGAAGACCTTGGCCTTTATGTCCTTTTGTTGGACCTTCAGAGGGACTGGCCACTATTTGAGCTGGGATGCTGATCTAGATGGACACTCATTGGTCTGATCCAGAAGAGCTCTTCTGAAGAGAAGGTTAAGGGTGAAGAGAAGGTTAAGAGGTGACATGATAGCCATGTTTAGATATTTGAAGGGATGTCGTGTTAGTGAGGGAGCAAGCTTGTTTTCTGCCACTCTAGAGACTAGGACCAGGAGTGATGGGTTCAAGATGTTCAGTTCTGGTCGCCACATCTCAAAAGGGATATCGAAGAGATAGGAAAAGTGCAGAGAAGGGCAACGAGGATGATTGATGGATTGGAGCACCTTCCTTATGAGGAGAGGCTGCAGCGTTTGGGACTCTTTAGTTTGGAGGGGAGACATCTGAGGGGGGATATGATTGAAGTCTATAAAATTATGCCTGGGGTAGAAAATGTGGACAGAGAGAAATTTTTCTCTCTTTCTCACAATACTAGAACCAGGGGGCATCCATTGAAAATGCTGTGGGGGGGGGGGGGGCAGAATTAGGACTAATAAAAGGAAACACTTCTTCATGCAACGTGTGATTGGTGTTTGGAATATGCTGCGACAGGAGGTGGTGATGGCCACTAACCTGGATAGCTTTAAAAAGGGCTTGGACAGATTTATGGAGAAGTCCATCTATGGCTACCAATCTTGATCCTCCTTGATCTCAGACTGCAAATGCCTTAACAGACCAGGTGCTCGGGATCAGCAGCAGCAGAAGGCCATTGCTTTCACCTCCTGCACGTGAGCTCCCAAAGAGATTCCACCTGAACATCAGGAAAAACTTCCTGACCGTCAGGGCTGTTGGACAGTGGAACGTGGTGGAGTCTCCTTCTTTGAAGAGGCTGGGTGGCCATCTGTCAGGAGTTCTTTGGTTGTGTGTTCCTGCATGGCAGGGGGTTGGACTGGATGGCCCTTCTGATCTCTTCCAACTCTATGGTTTTATGATATTCTTGTCGGGGGAAGACCTTGGCCTCTATAGCCTGTTGTTGAACCTTCAGAGGGACTGGTTGGCCACTATATGAGCTGGGATAGCTTTAAAAGGGGCTTGGACAAATTTATGGAGGAGAAGTCGATCTTTAGCTACCCATCTTGATCCTCTTCGATCTGAGATTGCAAAGGCCTTAACAGACCAGGTGATCGGGAGCAGAAGGCCATTGCTTTCACCTCCTGCACGTGAGCTCCCAAAGGCACCTGGTGGGCCACTGCGAGTAGCTGAGAGCTGAACTAGATGGACTCTGGTCTGATCCAGCTGGGTTGTTCTTATGTTCTTATGGGATACTGGTCTAGAAGATGGACCCTCGCTGGTCCGATCCTGAGGGCTGTTCTGAGGTTCTTGCGATGAGTGCTTGACAATGCCCCTCCCCCAGCTCCAGCACCAGCCCAGGGCTATTCTGCCCCCACTGAGCTCACGGCTTCTCTTTTGCTCCCTCAGGGATGACGTGCCAAGCCCGGAGCTCCTACCTGGCGGACGAGGTGCTCTGGGGCCACCGTTTCATGTCCGTCCTCAGCCTGGAGGACGGCTTCTACGAGGTGGACTACAACAGCTTCCACCAGACCTTCGAAGTGCCCACCCCCAACTGCAGCGCCCGGGAACTGGCCGGAGCTGCGCTGCCACCCGGCGATGGGCAGCTTCTCCACCTGTACTGGTCCGCATCCCCAGCCCGGCTGGGCAGAGAATTGCTGTGGGAGGAGGTCGAATTGAGACAAGGCGGAAGAAGGCAGCAAGGAGCGGAACGGGAACCTGGCCAGCCTGGAAAGCGAGTCGAAGGTTTAACAGGGCCGCGATGCGATGGGTGGACCACGGCAGCAGCGGCAGCGGCAGCCCTCGCGGAGGAAAGGGGGCCGTTCCAGGAGAGTTGGCCGACGATCAGCCTCAGGGCTTCTTTGCGCCAGCGGCAAACGTGCCCGCCGGGGCTGAGGCGGAGCAGCAGGGATTTCTCGTAGGGAGGTGGGACGTATTCCCAGCCACGCATGTATCTATATCTGTACAGACAGGTGTTTCAGTGGCAGCCCCGTGGGCTGGCCAGATCCCATCCACGGGGAGAAAAGGAGACCCAAACAGTCCTGGCCAGAGAGGCTGCGTCGAGAGTTCAAGCCGGGAGACGTCCACCACACCCCACGCCCCCCCATCTTGGCCAAGCTCTTTCTGGTTTTCTGTCGTTTGGGGAGATGTGGGGGAGGGGAGGAGGAGTGGGTCTGAGGGTACACCACAGGCCCCAATCCCAGGCAGGCAGCTGTGGCAGGCGCTCGAACTCCCCTTCCCCCTGGCAACACTGCTGTGGAGCCCGACCCCCGCCTCACCGGAGCACTGGCGGTTCTGTCCCGTTCTTGCCGCCACCTGAGCCCTCCAGCGTCCCTCAGCTCCCCACCCCCCCTTCCAGCCTGCCGGCTTTGGGCACAGGATGGGGCCTGAGCTGGCCTGAATGCCCCCTGCCCTCCCCCCCATCCCAGCCACTCTTTTGTGGCCTGGAGCAGCCTCCCTGCCTGCAGATTTCCACCCTCTGCATGTCTCACGGAAGGCCTGATCCAGTCATGATTGCGCTCAGCAGCAGTAAGGGACAGAGAGACCAGGGAGCCCGGCAAGAGGCTGCGCGCCTCGTCCCGTTTCTTCAGTGCCCGGACGGACCTTTGCACACCCCCTGCCCCCTCCCCCTGAATAAAGAGGTTTTTGCAGGCTGACGGACGGACGCCTCTCCTTTCTGCAGGCTGATCTACCCAGGCGTGAGCCGGGGGGGGGGGGCAAACAAGGCCTCCTCTCCTAACCACGGCCTCCTTTCGTTCACCCTGCCTCTGACACGGGCCAAGGTCACGCAGGCAACACGGTCCCTGGCTGCACGCTGCAGTGTCCCCCCCTCCCCCGGCGCTGGCAGGAAAGGGCACCCTACAAAACCCACGCTCTCCCCAGCCTCCATCCACCCACTGGGGCCAGGTTTGCAGATGGGGAGGAGCCAGAGGTGGGATCCAGCAGGTTCTCACAGGTTCCCGAGAGTAGGTTACTCATTATTTGTGTGTGCCGAGAGGGGGTTACTAATGGGTGATTTTGCCACGTGATTTTGGCCTTAGTTACGCCCCTCCTCTCAGCAGTAGCGCGCAGAACTTGAAGCAGTCTAGCAGGAGGTGCACCGGCGTGCGTGGCAGCCTGTGCCTGCGTGCATTCGTTTCCCGTTCAAGGATCGGCACAGCGGCTGCGTCCTTGCCACAGCCCTGCCCAGGAATGCCCCGCCCCCGGAATGCCTGGCCACGCCCCCGTCGTGCCCCGCCCAGCCCCGTTGGCGCTACGCCACAGTTTGAATCCCACCACCATGGGAACCTGTAACTAAAATGTTTGGATCCCACCACTGGGAGGAGCAGGCCCCGTTGTGTCCCTCCTGGAAGGAACGGAGGGAGAAGAGAAGCGGAAGGCCAGTGCCAAGTAGGAGGGTGCAGCAGGGGCTGGAGAGAAGAGCGAGGGGGAGGGGAATCTGGGGTGGGAGGAGGGGCTTCTGCCCTCTGCAGCTGCAGGAAGCTCTGAAGGTCCTGAGTCAGGCCCCAGTGAAGCTGGCAGCTTTGCAGGGTCCCTCAACTTTGCCTGCCCCAGGACTTCCCCACTGCCCCTCCCCCCCCCGATGCCGTGGCGCTGACTGGACCCGATCCGAGGGTGTTCTGCTGGCTCCTGGTACATGTCAGTGTTCCCAGAGATTAGGATCACGCACCATCAAGTTGCAGATGACTTGCAGCAACCCCTGGTGGGTGGTTTAAGGCAAGAAACGTTCAGAGATGATTTTTGCCAACGCCTGCCTCCTCGTCGCTCCCTGGGTATTCCTTGACGGTCTCCCATCCAAATACTAACCAGGACCGACCCTGCTTAGCTTCCATGATCCCATGAGATTGGGATAGCCTAGACCAGGGGTAGGGAACCTGCGGCTCTCCAGATGTTCAGGAACTACAATTCCCATCAGCCCCTACCAGCATGGCCAATTGGCCATGTTGACAGAGGCTGATGGGAATTGTAGTTCCTGAACATCTGGAGAGCCGCAGGTTCCCTACCCCTGGCATAGACAGTGCTGTGGAAAAGGGCTTGATTTGATTAAGACCCGGTAGTGCCCAACTCTTAATGAGTTTGGGGCTGTTAAAACAAAGACACTCTGGAAAGTTGACTACCCTTAATAACTGGACAGGAGGTTTAAGATTAAATTAATGTTTGGGAGAAAAGAATTTGCTGGTGAATGAGGGTATGGGCATTTGCAAGTTCTTTGTGAGACTGGAGTCAGGTGTACAATCTCAAGGTTGGATTGTTGTGAACCAGATTTGAGCAGCTGATCTCTTAGGAAGGGCATTGTCTGAAGCTATGCATACCTAATTCAAGAGGGAGAAAGACTGATGTCATGTGTCAGGCAATCCCTCTTGATGTCAAAGACATTGAATTAAGATTGGTGTCCATCTTACCCTTGCTCCACAAGTCTGGACTGTCTATGATATCAAGAATATGACTGGCAGGCCACAGCCAGAAATGGGCTCTGTGTCTGGCTATGGCTTGCCCAGGCAATATTCTTAGGAAACTTGGACCAGAGGTGTTGTCTTCTGCTCCCCCTTAACTTCCTTCACCAAATCCCCAAGCTCATCTCCACTGTTAGAAACCTTGTTCAAAGGACTGGACACAAACCCCAGGAAAAGATCCATAACAATTCTAATGCCTTTTATAGAGTCAGTCCTCTAATGAGGTCTGCTTTACAGCTGAGAGTGGTGGTTCTACCCCTAGAAGGCAGATAATAGCAGGCAGTTTATTCCCTCGCTCAAATTGGTGACAGTCTCCTCCACCTTCTGTTTATCTCTTCAGGATCCAATCCAGCATTTCCTTTCAAGCACGGGTTACAAACCTGAGAGGATTAAGAGTATCAGATTTATTCCATTTATCTGAAGAGCTCCTGAATTTTGTGAAATCACTGTATCAATTTCAAAATCCCAGTTTCTAGTAAATGTTCACCTTGCTTGGGATGAAACTAAAGTCATATTTGTTCCCTCCAGCTGTGCTAATGAAATTCAATGAAATTATTACCATTAGAATTGATGGCTGGTTTTGCTGCAGTTGTATATAAATTACATATTAACATTGAATAAAAACTGTTATAAAATGTCATAAACAAATTAACTAGGAATCCCAGCTATAAAAATGGACAGTAATGAAAAAAACTTACAATAATAGCACATAGAAACAAAAAAGAGATCAGGAAAGAGATAAGTTTTTCCTCCTTAAAATTGACTACACTAGTCAAATTGACTATCTGTTTCTAAAACAGATATTTTGCAACAAAAAAATTCTTCAGACAACTAATGAAACAAATAGGAGGCCCTAAATATTTCTTGCTAAAAATGTCTCACTTATTGCATAACTGTTAGAAAAATCCAATCCTTTGAAATATACTTTTCATAAATAAATAAACAGTGGTTGATAAGCCTTGCTAGATACATGGAATATTTTTTTTGCAAAACATGAAGAACAAAAATATTTCCATGTACATGAAATAGAACATATTTTAAATACGTATACTGAGGAAGACAGGCTGGTACTCCATTCC
>NW_025951137.1:0-11929 GCF_021028975.2 Sphaerodactylus townsendi
TGGGTCTCAAAGTGCTGTAGCTTTGCTTTGGTATATCTCTGCTATTGTCTCTGACCTTTTTTGTAGTTAAACTTTAAACTTCTTAAACTTTAAACTTTTTAAAAAAGCGAACCTGTTCTTGCAAGTACATTCTGAAGGAAAGAAATTCATTTTTGTCAGGATTGCAGAATCTTGGAGGCACCAACCGAGTTGTCTGATCTGGATTGTTCTGTTTTGTATTACTGGAATTTAACTTTTGCTTTGTTTGGACTTTAGTTTGTTGACCTTTTATTATTTGGGAGCAGTAATTCCTCACTGGTTCAGCACTTATGGGCCCATGCATCGCTGCTGCCGTGTTTCGCCGAAAATAAGACAGTGTCTTATATTAATTTTTGCTCCCAAAGATGCGCTATGTCTTATTTTCAGGGGATGTCTTATTTTTCTGTGTTCTGTTCGTCTGGCATGCTTCCAAACAAAAACTTTGCTACATCTTACTTTTGGGGGATACCTTATATTTCACACTTCAGCAAAACCTCTACTATGTCTTATTTTCCGGGGATGTCTTATATTTGGGGAAACAGGGTATTAATTGCAAAATAAATAAAAGACAAATGGAAAGAAAAATAGCCTTAATTCTGAATCTGAGGCTCATGCAGAATAATGAACTTTCAAACTGCTTTCAGTGCTCTTTGAAGCTGTGCGGAATAGCAAAATCCACTTGCAAACAGTTGTGAAAGTGGTTTGAAAACGCATTATTTTGTGTGTGCCGAAGGGGCCTGATATAAATTAGGTAAAAGATGGACTGGTATTGTAGTGTAAAAATGAAAGGCTCATTCCGCACATGCAGAATAATGCACTTTCAAACTGCTTTCAGTACAGTACAGTACAGTAAACCTTTATTAGGCATAAATAATTCTGCATACAGTATGTTTGTATGATAAACAGCAATACAACGAGGAATCCAGTACACCAAGTTAGGACAAATCATACACAAACTCTCCTTCAGTGCTCTTTGAAGCTGTTCGGAATGGCAAAATCCACTTGCAAACAGTTGTGAAAGTGGTTTGAAAACGCATTATTTTGCGTGTGTGGAAGGGGCCAAAGAGTTTTCTTTCTGCACCACTCAGAGAGAGGCTTAGGCACCTCAGTAAAGTAGAATCACCTGCAGTCAGTATGGGGATGGAAGAGCACCAAGGAAGACTGGGCTCCCCCCCCTCCAAGTCACAGCTTCCTTATGGCACCCACTCTTCTTCCCCCACTGTTCTCACCTTTGGCACTGGAAATGATGCTCTCTGGCTTTGGGAGATTTGACCAGTTGCTGTTCCCTGGGCTTTCTCTGCAGTCTTCAGGACCAAAATTTACTTTAACGTTAAGCTCCAGTGTTCAGTGCTTCTGTGGCATGGCTGAGAACAGAACACACCAGGTAATTGGCAAGAACCACGAGGCCATGCCAAGAAAAGCAGGCTGTGGAGGATCTCGACTCTTTATTTAAAACAAATAGCAAGTTTCTAGTTCTTACGACTGCAGCAGTTAAACTCAACAGAAATTCCTGCTGAAAGGGCTAAGCATGGAGGGATTTCAGCATGTTATTTCCAAGGCTGGGGAAGGCTGAGTATTCATGGTGCTTTCTTCATGGAAAAAGGTACCCATTGTGGAACGCATTATGCAAGGTGTAAGGGATGGTATCCTGTGGTTTGGCTCGTGGTCGCCCTTGGGTTGAGGCATTGGTTGCTTTTTGAGATTCATGCAGTCCCGAACCTGTTTTTTATGTTTGTTTGCTTTTGTTACCTTTATTTATTCAAAATTTTAATGTTTGACTCTTCTATTTAAACTACAGTGCAATTCTAGGCAGAGTCTAACTTCACAAAAGCCAATAGGTGCAAGAGGATATAATGTTCCTTAAGATTGTGTTGCCAGCTGGTGTCTACAGATTGGTTGTTTATTTGTGTATATGTGTGTGTCTAAATAACATACGCATTCACCCTTTCTCTGTAACTTCCTTTGAGACCCTACCAATTTAAAAGTGAGGTAGGAATAGTCTCCTGTATTCAGAGGAAATATGAAATTTTGCATAAGGAAATAGCTTGCAATTTTCACCTTTTCTTGGCACAGAACGTACTTCATGCTAGATATTATAAAGCCCTTGCAGCTCTGTTTTAAATAATCCTGGAAGTGTGAGTGTGGAACCAGCAGGTAGAGATGATTGTGTTGGGATAATAAATGTAGTGCCCGGGGGCATCTGTTTTTCCTGCCCATGCTCCTGGGAAAATCCACACACTCCTTTTCTGAGGCTGCTTTCCCCCCAGCTGAGCGCACAGATGCTTTCTGATTCCAGTTGGAGCATGTTCCTGTTGATCCACACCGGTTCCTCCTCCCTAGCCCTGGTAAACTGTGGTTGTACATTATTTGTGCATTTTGAGACTGCCTTGTTGAAGTGTCCCTTGTGTGAGTTTCTCCCTCCCCAGTTAAATCTCACGGCTGGGAGCTGAGGCGTGCATTTCACAGTGTAGTGCGCCATTTCACACTTGGCAGTCATTGAGGTTTTTTGGAACTGGAGGGCAGCCTTTTGTTTTCTTGTTATATATTTGATCATCTTGTTTTTACAAGTCCATGGAAGTGGAGGCAACTGCAGAGGAAACCAGCTCACGTGTGAGGGCGATTCAGAATTTCTCATACCGGGTTTTTCAGAGTATGTAGAGCTTGACTGTAAAAGATGCTTCTGCTGGAAAGGAGAGGAATTAAATTATGGGGAATGGGAGAGAATTGGGATCCTTTATTGATCCTTTATTAATCTGCAAAATGTGTAAAGCGTTCAGGGGTACTCTTGCAATGGGCTTTGGTCCTCCTCCTAGGCTGCCTTCTTTCAATTTAAGGCCCCTTCCACACATGCAGAATAATGCACTTTCAGTCCACTTTCATAATTGATTGAAAGTGGATGTTGCTATTCCGCACAGTAAAATCCAGCTTCAAAGTGCATTGAAAGTGGATTGAAAGTGCATTATTCTGCATGTGCGGAAGGGGCCTAAGTGACTGCTGTGTTAGACAAAGGGCCACAATTTGTGAGAAGTCTCTGAAGAGGGTGGCTGGACACATGCACCCTATTTGTGAAAATTTAAGCCCCTTTTGCCGTCATTGTTACTTATATAGATTGCACAGTTATTATCTTGTTGTCCAGTTTTGCAACCCAGCGCTATTGCACTGTTTGTATTTACCAAATTGCTTTTTAAAAATACATTGTTTTCTGATTTTGTAAGTCAGTTTTGTTTGTTGTTTGGTTGTGTTGCATTGCTACTAACTGTGTTATCTACCTTAAGCCTTCGCAAGAAAGGCGGACTATATATAAACGAATTTGATAATAATTGTTGCTGGCTGATTCTCCCAGGCATCAAAGTTACAAAGGAAACTCTGGTAGCTCTGTGTTCCCTTTGTAGTACATTGTCTGGCTCTAGAGGGACGGACGAAAGGTTGCTGTTTGAACAGGGAGGGGTTGGGTCAGTGGCGCAGCGTCTGCTTGGCACGCAGGAAGTCCCAGATCCAGCCGCCTCCATTTCAAAGGACTGGGCAACAGGTGATGTGAAAAACCTCTACGGAGGCCCTAGAGAGCAGCTGCCAGTCAAAGCAGTCGGTATTAGCGATGAGGGACCAACCAACAGCACTTACAGTGGCATGTCTTTTTGTTTGTTTGTTTGTTTTTTGACATTTTATTTGCAATTTATAATTAATAACATACATACATGAATCGTAGCATCGTTAACATAACAATATATAATAGAATCTGTTATGTCTAAGTAAATCCAACACAGTTGATGCTATTAAATAAGGTCAGTCTATTATCTATCTATACAACAAAATGACTTCTCCTTCAAAAGATTTCAGGTGCTTGCTTGTTACATTAACATTTCTAGCGGGTTATAATTTCCTGAACCCCCCGTTCAGTTTTAAAGTTAACTAAATTGTCTAATATTTAATTTACAGTAAATCTAATTCAATTAGTTATGCTATTGTTGTTTCTTAAAAAAATAAATCATATACCATTAATAATCAATTGGATTAAGATCAATATCTTTCTTTCCCTTTAAATATATTATCCAAGGTTGCCAAATCTCTAAATATATTTCCACTGGAAGAAGTCTCGATACTTGCCTGGCAGGGGAGGCACCTTGATCACACAGTGGCATCATGTCTTTAGTGGTTCAGAGACCAGGTCTGTCTCTGTGGCTTTCCTTTTGCTTTCCTTTTTTTCCCTTTTGCCCTCCCACAATATGCGTCACTGAACTCTGCCCCTCTCTTACTGTAGTAAGTTTTGCAACAGCCTAGCTGTTGTTGCCAATCTGTTCAGCTCTATTAGGCGCCTGGGCAGGAAGTGACAAAACGAGATATGTTCAGGAGAAGATGGGTGGGGTAAAAATCTTCCCCAGACGGAGAGGTGCTTCCCTTTTAAACCCTCAGATGTTTACCTCTTTTAGAATGGGTGTGAGTAAGAAATGTCCTCAGCTTCTGTATGAGTTGCTGAACTCTGAGTGTCTCCCTGCTGTATGCAAAGAGGCAGCAAGGAGACTGGGCGGGGTGTATGTGGGTATAACTCCGTCATGGGCTCTGCATCTCCACTTGCAGAGATGAGGAAAGTTTGCTGTCCCTAGCAGATGCTGCTTAGGAGGCAAGGTCTGAGGAGTGAATCATGCAGAGATACAGCGGGCAGGCTCCTCAGAGGATGGACACCATTTTGATTTATGCAGACTTTTTAACAAGTGTACAGTTTAGAAAGTATATTTGGGTTTGTAGGTAGCTGGTCACAGAGGCGTAGCAAGGGGGAAAGCGCCCGGTGCACCCTCCGCTCCTGCCCCGCCCCGCCCCGGAACGCCCTAGCCCCGCCCCCACCGGGCCGCGCACCTGGTGCGTTGCGCACACCACCACCCTGTCCCCTTCGAGCTACGCCTCTGCCTGGTCAGCCTGAACATCATCCTCTTGATTAGTTGCCAGGATTGGAGGCTGCGCAGCCCGACCCTATTTTCCCCAGCTGAGCTTTTTTTCCCCGAGCAAGCATCTGCTGCCTTAACACCTCTGGCCTAGCAGAAGCGCTTGTGCTTAGTCTCTGCCAACTGCAGTTAAAACATTGTCAGGTCAGATTGTTGTGTCAGGCCAGAAAAATAAATAGCCTATCTCTGTCGAACCTGTAAAGAAAGCTAGGGAGGCGGTCAAGGCCTTGTTGTGTGACGCGATCCCCACATACGGAATCCCATGGGAGGGTTTAGAGTCAGACAATGGGGCATCATTTATAGCGGAAGTTGTACAGGAAGTAGCCAAAGCCTTCGATATCCCGTGGAAACTCTACAGAGTGTGGCAACCACAATCCAGCGGGATGGCAGAAAATCTGAACCGATCTGTTAAAACCACCCTGACTAAAATTATGCAAGAAACCTCTCTGAAGTGGCCCCAATCCCTACCCCTTCCTCTCCTCAGAATCCAAACAACCCCAAGAGGAAAACCTAAGACAAGCCCTTTTGAGGCCATGCATGGGAGACCATTCCCCATCTCTCAGCCCAGCCTGGGTGATGCTATCTCTGCTTTGGGATCTGAACAGCTGGCCCAACTAATGTGCCAGATCACTCCTGCAGTCTTCACCCTCCACAAGGATTTGGTGGAACTCAAGCCTGATGGACTAACAGCCCCCTCACACCTCTTCTCTCCAGGAGATTGGGTCCTGCTCAGATCTTGGCACAAGGAGCCACTTGTTCCTTGTTGGAGAGGCCCGTACCTTGTCCTGATGACCACCTTTTCATCAGTCAAGCTCAGGAGTGTCAAGCCATGGATCTACTACACCTGACTGAAGCCGGCAAAGCCACCCCTTCAGCTGATGGGAACTAAGGTGCAGCAGCACTGGCACCCTGACCTGTGGACGTCGGAGCCTCTCCAAGATCTACGGTACCTCTTCAGCCGCCAGCTGTCATCTACCCCACCTGGATGAACATTCATCCTGCCTCCTGATGAGCGCAGTGCCTTTTGTATTTTCAGCTACCGCAACAGTACCTTTGTCTTCCTGCTTGCACCCCTCATTGTTGGACCCTTTCCTGTTGGGTCCAAATTTGGTGCGAACTACCCGGTGTGGCAGCCAGAGAATTCTGGGACCCAACTCCATGAACCTTCTACCTGATCTGCAGACTCTCAACCTTCCTGGGCGTTGGGAGCTGGCTGACTCATCCGACTGAACCAGCTGTCCTCATTTATCTTCGGCTCGACTACAACCTTGTTAATAAAGGAACCCCAATCTCCTCCTTCACTTGCTTTCTGGGAAGCTGTACCTCCGTGGAGACCTGAGCAGGGCCAATGTATTGGCATTTACCCTCCACGGGCCCGCTCCATTGGCAGAGAAAGATCTGCTTTTCTCTTGGAGGCGGAGACCTTCTCGGTGGGTGATTTCTGTCCCTACTCAGGGAGGCAGGATCTAAAACATCACTTCCTGTTCAGGTTTGGACTCCAAACTTCCCCAGTTCTATTTCCTGCCTGAACAGGGAGTGCATGGATCCTAGGGGCTCCTTAGCTTTTTGTCTTCTTTCTCCTCCTTTTCTTCTCCTTTTTGTCCTAGTCTCCTTGTTTTCTCTGTGCCTTCATCCCCTCCCCCGTTTGTGTGCAAGGAGGCTTGGGGATTTCCTTTAATTCCTCCTTTCCCGCCTTTTCTCCCCTCTTCTTCCCGCCCAAGATGGCGGACCAAGACTTCTCTCCCCCAAGGGAGACCTTGCATGGAGGAGCCACAGAAGCCACCAGGGCTTCCTCCAAGAGAAATAATCGAGGAGGCAACAGCTGCGCCTCTTCCACCGCCGCCTCACACGGGCCCAGCAGAACCCTCTCTGAAGCGGAGGCAGAGGCAGCGAGCCATGGCGCGCTCCCGACGGTCGGGAAACGCAACAAGAAAAACAGCCCAGGGGGGCCACCGGCCAAGAAGGGGAAACCGGCACCGGAGCGCAATGGCTCCCGCTGCTCTTCCCTAGCCTCAAGCAGACTCCACAGTACGGAGCAGCCAGCCCGCACCCACCGCAGCAACAGTGTTGGAGCACATTCAATGAACTCTTCAGGCAAGAGCGTTCAGGCGCGGGGGGGAATTCTCGCAACGGGGAAAGACAACTGTCTCAGCTCTCTGCCCCCAGAGATGGGCAAACCCACCCACCCCCAGAGTTCCCTACAGCCTTTCAGAGGGCTCTTGAGGAACACATTGAAGCATGTCTTCAGAGCAGGGGATCCAGGGCTACTGGTAGTCCGCCTGCCTCCAACGCACCCGCTCTCTCCCATCAGAGCCTTGGCCATATTAGGGGTTATCCTAGGTCCCTGGTGCTAGCGCTCCCTCCCCCCTCCTCCAGAGGGGAAGAGTCCCACCCGGAGGGACCGGATCCAGCGTCCTTGGAGCGCTTTTCGGACACTGAGGAACCCATGGAGACTTCCTCAGAGCAGTCATTTAAATGCTTCAATCCAGAGGACCTAGAATTCCTTCAGGAAGCGGAAGCCAATCGACCCTCTGGCTCCGGATCTTCTTCCAACATCAAGGGCTGTCCCAAGGGCAGCAAGACCTTTTCCCCTCACGATGAGCCTTCTAAATCCATCCTTCCCTTGCCGGAGTATTTCGTTAAAAGAATCAGGAAAGAATGGGAAACCCCCGCTTCTAACAAGAATCTTCTAGCCAATGCACGCAAGTTGTACGCAGTCCCTGAATTCGTGGAGGATCTTCTTAAGGTCTCCTTGGTAGACGCCCCCATCGTGACCATTCAATCCTCCGACTTGGTTTCCAAGGACGGGGAAGCCAATCTCAAGGATCCCCTTGACAAGAGATCCGAGGCTGTCTTCAAACGGTCACATGAGTCCCTGGCCTTGGCCATGAAGGCTATTGCACCAGCTTCCACCATATCCATCCTTCCCTAGGTGGCTAGGTCATATCATGGAACTACTACCACCCGAGGCCAGGGGAGTTAGAGATGGCTTGGAAAGGGTGAGAATTGCCGCCTCCTTTATCGCGTATGCGACCCTGGACGCCTTGGTCCTTTCTGCCCGCTCGATGGCCTCCAACGTAGTGGCCAGACGCAATGCTTGGCTCCGCATCTGGCAAACTGATAACCAATCCAAATCCATTGTGACCTCTTATTCCTTCCAGGGGGGCAAATTATTCGGAAAGGAATTTGATGACATCCTGGTAGAATCCAAGGATCACAAAAAGACCATGCCCAAATCAGTCCGTCCTGACAGAACCCCCTCTTTGCCCAGATCCACCTACCGGCCTAACAATTTTTTCCAACGACCCAATAGGGACAGTAGAACCTCAAGCTGGCAGAACAAGGGATCCTTCCTCAGAAAGACCGGGTTCAGATCCCAGAACAAATTTGACAAGACCCCCAGACTAGACCCCAACCCTAGATCCTGACTCTGACGAACTTCCAGTGGGAGCCCGCCTTCTCAGCTTTCGAGATCAGTGGAGGGGAGACCACATCAATGCCTGGTCTCAGGAGGTGGTTTCTCTGGGCTACACCACCAGACAATTTTCTTCCATCTCCACTCAGCTCCAGACCAGAGAAGGCCAACAGGACCCATGCTGCTGTCAATCATCTTCTGTCCATCCAGGCCATAGAGCTAGTACCAGCCTCGCAGAAGGGATCCGGTCATTACTCCCACTTCTTTACGGTACCCAAGAAGAATGGTGACTGGCAGGCTATCCTCAACCTTTGAACCGCGAACAGATACATCCTTCTAAAGAAGTTCAAGATGGAATCCCTGAGGTCCATCCTACTCCCCGACTTCATTATTAATCCCATGCGAGCGTGGAATTATGGCAGCATATCTTCATCTTCTGATTAATCCCACCCAGAGGAGAGCTTTGGCTACTGCAAGATGTAATGTGCTGCCATCAGCTCTTCTAGAGGGACAATTTAAGAATATAGAACGTTCTAGAAGGGTTTGTTCTTGTGAGCTGGTTACGGTTGAAACACTTGGCCATTCTCTGTTTGTATGCCCTAAATATGATAAGATACGCATGAAGTACATGGATTCCATTTTCTTGCAATGTTCTCAGTGGCAAGAGTGTTACAAGATACCCAACCTCCTGAACAGCTCTGATGTGCTCTTTTGTGAGGCAAATTTTATACTGGAAATTAGTAATTTTAGCTGTGTTTTTTGATCTTGTGTTACTTTGAAAATTTGTCCTGTTTTGTATGCCAATAAAGGCTTCTTCTTGTTGTTGTTGTTATTGTTGTTGTTGTTGTTGTTCCCCCCACTGGTGTTTCTGACTGGTAAGGGAAAAGATCCTGAACAGCAGGGAGAATGACGTAGCTGTGGCATCCTCTAGCGACCAGCCTTATTCTCAGCCTGACCGTTGGTCTAAGGAGCTCAGTGTTATCTGCTCTCAGTCTTCCCCGTCACTGGCTTCTGGAGGCTTCTTACTTGGAAATGGTGGGGATCGGGCAGTATCTGAAGTGAGCTGTGACCCTGGGAAACCTGCATTGAAATCAGTGTTGGTCTTGAAAGTGCCCCTTGACCTTTGTTTTGTTGTAGTGAACAGACTAGCACAGTGATGGCGAACCTTTTTGAGTGCCCAAACTGCAACCCAAAACCCACTTATTTATCGCAAAGTGCCAACACGGCAATTTAACCTGAATACTGAGATTTTAGTTTAGAAAAAATGGTTGGCTCTGAGGCATGCATTACTCAGGAGTAAGCTTGGTGGTAGTTGTTGGCTTTGCTTTGAAGCAACCATGCAACTCTTCGAACGGGTGAATCACGACCCTAGAAGGGTTTACTCAGAAGCAAGCCCCATTGCCAGCAACCAAGCTTACTCCCAGGTAAAGGATCGTGCTTTAATTCTTTGCATGAAAATCAGTGGGGTTTAACAGCGCTTAACAGGGTGACCTACACTGTTTCCCCAAAACTAGTTATTAGGTTTAATGCTAATAATTTAGCCCAGCGGCCCAGGCCAGCCTAGATGTATGTGTGGGAGGGTGATTCCCACCCCCACATGATGAACTCTGCTTGCGCGTGCCCACAGAGAGGGCTCTGAGTGCCACCTCTGGCACCCGTGCCATAGGTTCACCATCACTGGACTAGCATGAGCATCCCTGTGTAATTATCTGCTCGATCACCTTCACTTTGTGGGGTTCTCTTGCATCAGACTGTGATCATAAGAACATAAGAACATAAGAACAAGCCAGCTGGATCAGACCAGAGTCCATCTAGTCCAGCTCTCTGCTACTCGCAGTGGCCCACCAGGTGCCTTTGGGAGCTCACATGCAGGAGGTGAAAGCAATGGCCTTCTGCGGCTGCTGCTCCCGAGCACCTGGTCTGTTAAGGCATTTGCACTCTCAAATCAAAGAGGATCAAGATTGGTAGCCATAAATCGACTTCTCCTCCATAAATCTGTCCAAGCCCCTTTTAAAGCTATCCAGGTTAGTGGCCATCACCACCTCCTGTGGCAGCATATTCCAAACACCAATCACACGTTGCGTGAAGAAGTGTTTCCTTTTATTAGTCCTAATTCTTCCCCCCAGCATTTTCAATGAATGCCCCCTGGTTCTAGTATTGTGAGAAAGAGAGAAAAATTTCTCTCTGTCAACATTTTCTACCCCATGCAAAATTTTATAGACTTCAATCATATCCCCCCTCAGCCGTCTCCTCTCCAAACTAAAGAGTCCCAAACGCTGCAGCCTCTCCTCATAGGGAAGGTGCTCCAGTCCCTCAATCATCCTTGTTGCCCTTCTCTGCACTTTTTCTATCTCCTCAATATCCTTTTTGAGATGCGGCGACCAGAACTGGACACAGTACTCCAAGTGCGATCGCACCACGGCTTTATATAAGGGCATGATCCTCTCTCTCTGTGGCGGGTGTCTTTTAAAGGTACTCCCTCTGTGCTGGAGTTGCTATAATGGAGCAGCTAACAGGGGGAGGGCTGCTATGGGGGGGTGTGGAGTGGGGGAGGGATATTAGATTTCTTTTTCAAAGATAGAAACTTGCATGTGTTAATTCTTTTAATTGTGTGCCTGTTCTAGGAGTCGAGCTGTAGAGATACTTTTGGATCTGTAAAAATTCAGCCAACAAATCCTGCAATTTAGCCTTTGGTTTAGGAAACTTCCTTAAGCTTGGGTGTTGCTGGTGGGGCATAGGTGAAGTGGAAGCTATGAGAAATCTCCCTGGAGGTGACTTTTGGTGCTGGGATGCCAAACCAACAGGCAAGTAAGCAGTCTGTCCTCTGAAACCTAAGATGATGTTCCTGACGACTGGGGTGGGTGGGATGAGTCATCTTTCTTCACACATGGGGCTGTCCCTAGCACCCTAGTGATATGGCTGAGTGGGCCATTTTTTTTCTAATCGAAATTTCTTATGGTGTCAAAACGGTTGCTTCATGTGCAGGCAGTTTCAGTTCTTGCTACTACTTGTGTCTTTCAGTGGTGACAGATTAATTTGTTTCTTGACTAGTTGCTTTCTAGACTGGCTTCAATATTCCATCAAACAGAGCTTTTTGAAGCAATAATGGAATGATAGGAAATTAGGTTAGGATTAGATGTTAGCTTTTGGTGGTGGTGATGAGTAAGATGATAGCCGTGTATTTGTTTATATGCTGCCACCATTTGTCACAGCTTCAATTAAATTATGAAAAGCTGTGAAATTATGAAAAGCAGTTCAGGTTTTGAAGAAGCAAATATGGTAATGAAAATATAAAACCCGACTGTAAAATTAATCTGTCTCATACATTTCCAGGCTAGCTCCTAGAGTCACAGAACATTTGTCAAGGCCTCAACTGTTAGACCATCGGTCTGCAAAACTTTATATCTTGAAGTGTCCATTGAGATGATCTCAAGGAGAGGAGATTGGAAAAGCTGACTGTAGTAATGCACTGCTGACCCAGCAGCACCGTGGTAGAACGTTGGGACGCCAACGGACCTACGGCCTTCTGGTCGCACCGCACCCCCACTCCTCATCCCCC
>NW_025951138.1:0-11929 GCF_021028975.2 Sphaerodactylus townsendi
GACCCATCCTATTCACGTGTAAAGTTTCTTGATGCACGCGGACAAAGGGAAACCTCCGTCGAGGCGCCTTGCCCTGCCTAATCCCATCAGCAGGCAGATAAGGGGAACACGTCATCGCTCTCTGCCTCCTGACCCTGGACACCTGGAGAAAACCTTTGTGTTTCCCCCGTCAGTGAACACGTCATCGCCTCGCCCTGCTCTGGCGCGAAACTTGAGAAGAGGATGCATATCGGACACTGATTGGTTCCTGCATGTTGCAAATGAATGATTGGTTGTTTTGAATGGTGGTGGGCTGTCTTTGGTTCTCCCGGGCTCCCGACGGGAGAAAGTGTACTTAAGGGATTGTAAGGCTGCTAGGCAGCGCAGTGTTTGTGCGGAAGGGAGGTGCTGACACTTAGGTCAGCATCTCAATAAATCTCTTTTATATATATCCGAGCCTTGTCGGGTCTTGCTTGGGTTCCTGGGCGCTGCCGAGAGCGGGATACCTCTGAGTAAGGAAAGTGTTATCCTGAGCAGCGCGGTAACAGTTGGGGGCTCGTCCGGGATTTCCTGAACCTACGGGAGAACCGGTATTGCTCTCGAGGAACCGACCCGACTGGCGGAGTGCAGTTCCGGAGAACGGCGCTGGTTGCAGCGGTTCGGAGGTCGGAGGACCTGTTTGGTCGGAGGTTGTGGACGCCCTCTGCAGGACAGGTGAGACGGACCTGCAAAGGGAAAAAGGGACGGGAGATCCCAGAGAGAGAGAGAGAGAGAGAGAGAGAATTCCGGGATAGCCACAAAGAAGGAACGGAGGGCCTCGGCGTTAAGGGGTTAGTCCGGGAAGGACGAGAAAGAACCCAGGCCAGGTTTAAACCCAACGTGTCCTTAGGCTCAGGAATTTGGCGAACGGGTGTCTGGTCCGGGAAGGACGGGAACAGAAGCCCAAGTCAGAGATCAGCAAGCAGAGTTGGTTAGAAGATGGGAGCCTGTGGGTCTAAGGATGGTAGCCCCAAGTCTCTCCCAGAATCCACCCCGCTGGCTTGCGTCCTGTACAACTGGGATAAGCTCAGTCGCAAGCCCCCGGTGTCTAAGAAAAAGTTGGAATCATGGTGCAGGGGCGAATGGACCAATTACAGCTTGTCCGCCGGCTCTTGGGCGGCGACGGGCTCGTTTAGCTGGCCAGTCCTCCAGAACTTGTATCAGGTCCTAAGGAGTACTGGGTTAAAGAAGCAGGCTAAGACACTGGAGAGGACTTTTATGGAGGTTTACAGAAACCCCAAGAGTTATGCCTGTGTGCAGGGAACCAAGATTATGTTAGTGGTGGAGCCAGGCGTCCACCGAGAGTCAGTAGTTTTAGGGGCCGCACCCATGGATATCCTGCCCCCTGCCCCAGATGATCTATTAGATTTCCCAGTAGCGCAAGCATGGCCTCAGCCCCCACCGAGTGTGGCTAGAAACGGAAACCCTCCAGCATTTGGACAGCAGGCTGTCGTTTCCCCGCATGCGGCTGATAGCGGGCCTTCGAGAGTGGTGCCCTCCGCCCCTCCTCAGATGGGGGATGGCCCCTCCTCTTCTGGCTCCACAGCTCACGTGACTCAGCCTTCCCCCCGGAGAGAGTCTGGCCCCTCATCCCCAATTCGGAATTCAGGCTCCTCCGGGACTTCCTCCCACGGGACCCCCAGCACACCGCATTTGGCTCAGAGGCTGGACGACGTGGCCTCCCAAGTTCATAGTATGCAGTCTGCCCTCAGGAGTTCCCCGGGTTTGGCTCCAACCTGGTCTTCCCCACGGTCGGGTGCCTCCCTCTCCACCGAGATGGTTGAGACCCCGTCTTTCCCGTCCACGCCGTCTACGAGCTCAGAGAATGGCAGCCGCTACCCGGCTCGGACGCACGCCCCTCCCGACCGCCTCCAAGTGGGGGTTGAGTCAAAGGTGCAGGCGGCGTCGGCGGGCATGTTTCCCATCCGTACTCAGATGGGAATGACCCCGACCGGCGAGCCCCGTTCTCTTTATGTCCATGTTCCCTTTACTGCCTCGGACCTGTATAATTGGAAGGAGAGGTCGCTCCCGTACACCACTGATCCCTTGGTCCTGACCCAACTGGTAGAATCCATTTTCGCGACCCACTTGCCCACTTTCGCGGATATCCAGCAGCTGTTACGACTCCTTTTGACCGGGGAGGAGAGGGTTTTGGTCATGCAGGCGGCTAGAATCGAAGCCACCCAATATGTAGACGACCATCAGGAAGGAGCGCACCCCGCCACATTGGCTGAGGTGTTCCCCGAGTTAGACCCAGGGTGGGATGTGAACAAGGAGGCAGACCGGGATAAATTGGGGAATTATCGGCGCTTTATAATTTCGGGTCTCCGAAATGGCGCTCCACGCCGCCATGATCTGTCCAAACTTCACCAGCTAGCTCAGAACAAGGATGAGTCACCCGCCGCCTTTATGGAACGCATTCGTTCCGAGTGTCGCAAATGGACACGGGTGGATCCCACCGACCCAGTCTACCGCCCCCTAATCAATAGCGTGTTCATCGGTGGGAGTGCCCCGGATATTAGGAAGAAGTTGAATCGGATCCCGGATAACACCCTTAAGGATCCGGCTGATCTCCTAAAAACGGCCAATACTGTATATTTTGAGCGGGAGGAGATGGCACAGGATGCGAAGGAGAAGGCGAAGGAGAACCGCCACCGCCAGCTAGTAGGAGCCTTACAAGCAGCTGTGAGCACTGGCCGAGACCCTGGTTTCGAGCCATCCTATGGGAATGTTCCCAGGACTCCCCCACATGCCCCAACAACCCCGGCCTTAGAGCAGATTCAGAATTCATTGCAGGAGGTAGTGGGAGCCTTACGGGCCGCCGCGGGTGGGAACCGGGATTTTGGTGGGAGCTCGGGTTACCAAGGGCTCTCCCGTAGCCCGCCGTCGGCTCCACGCAATGCCCCTTTGGATAGAGATCAGTGCAGTTATTGCCGCCAACATGGCCACTGGCGCCGAGAGTGTGCTGCCAAGTTGGCATCGGAGGGTCGTCAACCCCAGCCACGTGGCAACAGTTACCGGCAACCCTCAGCTCCGGTTTTCAGGCCTCAGTCTCCTTACTTCGAACCCTCGATGCAAGCTCCCCCAAACCTCCGCTAGGACAGCCCGGGTCCCTTTTTCAGGCACGGGAACCCCCGTTTTGGAGTGGGTGCCCGGACCTGGAGACCGGAGCAACAGGCAGGCTCTGGGATCTTTGGGCTCGAACGAACTGCCGGCTCTCCCCCTTTTCGGGTTGACAGCGCTCCCGCACGCCTCGAGCGTTCCCCTACGAAGGATCAGCAGCGGGCGGCTCAGGCAGAGTCTTGCCGCCTCACGCAAATCTTTACCCGGCCTGGCGCTGGGGGTGATCGCCAGCCCGTCCCTGAAGTCCCTGTTCCGGCTCCTGGAGCCACTGAGGTGGTCGTTGGGATCATTCAGCCCTCACCAACCTCGGAGGCCGCCCCGGTTTCCAACGCACCTCTCTCCCATCCGGGGTGTTCCCCGCCGTCCATGGAATTAGCCCCCATGTTTGGCGCCCCTCCGCAAGCTGCCTGGCCCTCCCCCAATGCCTCTGACCATGTGCAAGATGTTCTTCCTGAGCCTGTTTCTCCCCTTGTCCCTGCGGAGGATTCATCCGCCCCGGTAGACCTGGCCGCAGACTCGATGCCTGTATCAGAGTTGATGCTGGACCCCTTTGCGGCCCTTCGGCCGGAGGGCGATTGCCTTGTGGCGCCCCTGATGGCCTCGTTCCCCCTATCCCTCTCTGACCCGATTTTCCCTGTTTTGGTGGGGGGCCTCTCTATTCCCATGTTGGTTGATACTGGGGCCTCCTGCTCTGTTCTGAATTCTACCGTCCCGTTCCCACGTACGGGGGAGGAGGTGCGTGTCATGGGTGCTAGTGGCGAGCTGCAGCTTGTTCCCCGCCTCGCTCCGACCCCTGTCTCCGTCGGCCCGGTGGCGGTCGAGCATTCCTTCCTTAACATGGAGGATTGCCCGGTCTCCCTTTTGGGCCGCGACCTACTCTCGAAATTGAACGCCTCCCTTTCATTTTCCCACTCTGGCTGCTCGTTGACTTTGGGACCTGAATTGGAGGGAAATTCGGCCCTCGTCGGCCCCGCTCTGATGGCCCCTATCACTGAATCAGTCCTTCGGGCTGCAGACCCGGCTCCCAGCCCCGATGTGCCCCCTGCTCGCGCTTGTCCAAGTGCCTACTTAGCGCGGCACGGACTGCGTTCCTCGACTCAAACGGTGGGCGGGAGTTTGCGGCCTGACCTCGCTTGCCCTTTGGGTTCGGGAATGATGTTGTATCCCTCCCCTTCCTGCGCCCCGTTTCGTCCACTGCAAGGGGCGATAGCTGCCCGCTGTGTGCTTACAGCATGTAGAGCGGTGGCGGCTGTGTGCGTGTGGGATTCCCGACCCGTTTTGACCACAACTCTGTCCCTCTCGCTGCCTTGGGCTGGCCCGGTCCCCGCTGTTACTGCTGGTCCCCTCTCTGACTCCACACCTGGGGCCGCCATGCCTCCCTGCTCTGCCCGGTGCTCCCGGGCCCCGTCTTCGTGTGAGCTGCGGGCAGCTAAGGGGGGAATTTTTAGAGCGGGACACGTGGCCCCTGTTGCCCCGGCCCCCGCTGCCCTCATTCTGGATATGCACTCGAGCCCTGCCCCCCTGCCGGCCCGGCGGCAGTTTTCCTTTTTCGCCCTCATGGTTTGGGCCGATTTGCCGCCCTCCTCGGTCTGGCGTGTGCGGGCAGGTGGCCTGGTTTTTCGTTTCCTTTGTGCCTCTTTCGTGCCCCTTCGCCTCCCTAATTTTGTTGGGTCCCCTGGCTTTTTGGGATTTTTGCACGTCTTGGTACGGTGGGTCTGGGTTTTGGTGTTGTTTCTGAGACATTGCCTCCAAGGGGGGGGTGAGAGAATCCAGACCACGCTTAAAATGGATGCAATGTCTCAGATACAACCAGCCGGCTTTCAACCAGCCAGCTTTTTCTTTTTTCGGCCCTTTAGAAACGCTGCAGTCTCAGAGCACACGCAGAATTTCAGTCCTGAGGCTCCAGCCAATTCTGTAGACAAGGGATTAGTGGCTGTGAGTCCCCCGCTGGGAGGCGATTTTCAGGCTGACACGTGCTCGGACTCGTCAAACCCCGGCACCTCAGCTCTTTGCCATAGAGTGAAGCCTCCTTTCCCAAGCGCAGTTGGGCGCAACAGATCGGAACGGAGCTTTGCATGTCCACAAAGCGCTAGGAATAGTGCCACAACTGCTGCCAAAAGCCGTATAAGGGGAAGGCGGGGCTGGTTTCAGGGTATCACTAGGATGAAAGGGGGGAGGGAGTTCACGTTTATGCTGTTTCTTTTGCTTAGGTGCATTTTTCTGTTCGCAAGGGTTAGGAAAACTGTACCAGCACTGGACGCATTTTGCCACATGGGCGCCCAGTTTTCTCCACTCTGTTTCTGGCTACTCTGTTTTAGCCCAGTTCTACAAGCTCTGTTTTCAGATTGGCCCTTTTCCACCATGACGGCACCATCCACAAGAAGGAAGGGGACCACACTGGCGGGTTGGGTTGGACCGTTGCGGTTCAGACCACTCGCTTGCGGGATTTTCCTCTCTGGGTTTCGTCTTTTCTTTTCACCACCAAAGGCGGGAGGACCTTAGCGGGGTCACTCCCTAAAACTATGTACAGTTGGCCTATTTACATATCAACATATTTACAGTTAAAAAACCAGTCCTACTGTGCAATGTGCTGTGCGAGGGCAGCACGCAGGACAATGACGGTTCCCAAGAAGACTGCATATGTCTAGCTTGGGAACACCAAGTCTTTGCCCCCTCCTGCGAGCATATTCACAGACACGGTGGACACCATTAAAACCACAATTGGAAACCGGTTACGACATCGCCACTGGACACCCTCACGGCCCATGCCACCCTCCCGGCGGGAAACGGTCTGGGATCCGGGAAACCCTGTTGTGAATTCATCTTTTCGTCTGTAATTAGCTATGCATACCCATGATTCCTATAGCCCAGCCCTTGGTTGGTAGGCGGGTCCAGACACCATGGAGCCTGTCTACGCTACGTCATTGACGCTGCTTGCCTACGCTAGGCTTGCTCTCTTGCCCTAAGGGTTTCAGCCCCGTTCTGACACCCCCCTCCCTTCTCGGCTTACTTGCCGGCTTACCCCTATACCGTATGTTTCTCACCGAATGTTTAAGTGTTTTTCCTATGCAACGGTTGTTTAGCAAGTTACATGGGAGGCGTCCAGGCACTTTTCATAAGATTATGGACTTTTGGCGGCCCGGCGTACTGGGACCCGGTCTAGGCAATGGATCTGGACAAGCCGAGTTCGCGTTCATGCCCCGCTGCGCTGGGATGTCTTCGAAGGAGATCGCAACCTGGGATCGATGCCGCTCGCCTCTGGTGACGAGGAGCCTGGCGGAAGATGCCATTGACCTACTTCGTTGCCAAGATGTGAAGAGCGGTGCCATGCCAGTTGACAGCCCACCCCCCGGCGTCAGAAGTATCAAAGGGGGGTGATCCCGTACCCCCGAGCCGGCCTCTCCGGAGATGCCAAGGATTCTGCAGAGCGCAAGCCGGATTCACTGGACTGGAGCGTGTGTGTGTGCGTTTGGGTTTCAATGCCGAACTGTGATCACCAACTGTCTCTTGCGCGGGACCCGGCTGTGCTCCGAAACGGACCCTCGTTACTGGTCCTCACATCAAGACGTCCATCACAGGCCCAACGTTTCTGCCTTCCGTGTTGTCTCAACTCAGCCCTTTGGGTCTCTCCGGTTGCCGGGAATACCTCCATGCGCCCCCGCCTGCTAATTTGGAACGTTTCAGAAAGTGCCTGGACTACCCCTGTTGTTCCTTCTTTGATTGGGTTTACTTGGGTGATCTCCCTGATTTATGGGTGTACTTTGATGTTCTGTTTGTATATGTATGATATGTTCTTAAAGGTCCCAATGCTCCCCGCTGTCTGCCAAGAGCCTGTCGTGCTCCTCGCATCCCTGGACTACCCAGTGCAGCCAGGGCCCCTTTTTCCGGTACTCACAGGTTGCGAAATTGTCTGGGCATTCACGCCATGATGCCAATGGCGTGAAAGCCCAGAAAGGGGGGAAATGATAGCGGAGCCAGGAGAGAATCCCGCTCCTGGACTGTGTCTGAACTAAAACGATTGAAAGATTATTCTGTTTTGTATTTATTAGGTAGAAACTAGTTTGTATTAGATAGAAATAGGATTTGTAAGTTTCCCCTGTACTTGTGTTTGTATGGAACCTCCTGGGCCTGGCAAGGCAGAGAGCCATCTCTGCCTCACCCAGACCCATCCCATTCACGCAGTTTCTTGGATGCACGCTGACAAAGGGAAACCTCCGTCACGAGGCGCTTTGCCCCTGCCTAATCCCATCAGCAGGCAGATAAGGGGAACATCACATCGCTCTCTGCCTCCTGACTCCTGGACACCTGGAGAAAACCTTTGTGTTTCCCCTTGGCCAGTGAACATCGTCATCAGCCTTCGCCTCTGCTCTTGGCGCGAAACTTGAGAAGAGGATGCATTTCGGACACTGATTGGTTCCTGCATGTTGCAAATGAATGATTGGTTGTTTTGAATGGTGGTGGGTTGTCTTTGGTTCTCCCGGGCTCTCGACGGAGAAAGTGTACTTAAGCGGATTGTGGCGGCTGCTAGGGCAGCCGCAGTGTTTGTGCGGATGTGGGAGGTGCTGACACTTAGGTCAGCATCTCAATAAATCTCTTTTATATATATCCGAAGCCTTTGTCGGGTTCTTGCTTAGGTTCTCTGGGCCCTGCCGCCGAGCTGGATACCTCTGAGTATGGAAAGTGTTATCCTGAGCAGCGGTAACAGTTGGGGGCTCAGTCTCGGGATTTCCTGAACTCCCTACGGGAGAACCGGTGATTAGTTTCCTCGAGGAACCACCCGGACTGGCGTGGAGTGCAGTTCCGAGAACGGGCGCTGGTTGCAGCGTAGTTCGAGGTCGGAGGACCTGTTTGGTCGAGGTTGTGGGACGCTTCTGCAGGACAGGTGAGACGGACTCTGCAAAGGGAAAAAAAGGACGGGAGATCCCAGAGAGAGAGAGAGAGAGAGAGAGAGAGAGAGAGAGAGAATTCCGGGATAGCCATAAAGAAGGAACGGAGGGCCTCGGCGTTAGGGGCTTAGTCCGGGAAGGACGAGAAAGAACCCAGGCCAGCGTTTAAAACCCAACGTGTCCTTAGGCTCCAGGAATTTGGCGCACGGGTGTCTGGTCCGGGAAGGACGGGAACAGAAGCCCAGATCAGAGATCAGCTGAAAGCAGAGTTGCTTTTCAGGAAGATGGGAGCTCTGTGGGTCTAAGGATGGTAGCCCCGAGTCTCTCCCAGAATCCACCCCGCTGGCTTAAGCGCCCTGTACAACTGGGATAAGCTCAGTCGCAAGCCCCCAGTGTCTAAGAAAAGTTGGAATCATGGTGCAGGGGCTTAATGGACCAACTACAGCTTGTCCGCCGGCTACGGGCGACGGGCTCAGTGAATAATGGCCAGTCCTCCAGAACTTGTATCAGGTCCCAAGGAGTACTGGGTTGTAAAAGAAGCAGGCTAAGACACTGGAGAGGACTTTTATGGAGGCTTACAGAAACCTCAAGAGTTATGCCTGTGTGCAGGGAACCAAGATTATGTTAGTGGTGGAGCCGGGCGCCCACCGAGAGTCAGTAGCTCTTAGGGGCCGCACTCCATGGATATCCTGCCCCCTGCCCCTGTGATGATCTATTAGATTTCCCAGTAGCTAAGCATGGCCTCAGCTCCCCACCGAGTGTGGCTAGAAACGGAAACCCTCCAGCATTTGGACAACAGGCTGTCGCTTTCTCAAGATGCGGTTGATAGCCGGGTTTTTTCGTAGAGTGGTGCCCTCCGCCCCTCCTCAGATGGGGGATGGCCCCTCCTCTTCTGGCTCCACAGCTCACGTGACTCAGCCTTCCCCCCGGAGAGAGTCTGGGCCCCTCATCCCCAATTCGGAATTCAGGCTCCTCCGGGACTTCCTCCCACGGGACCCCCCCAGCACACCGCATTTGGCTCAGATGCTGGACGCACGTGGCCTCCCAAGTTCATATAGTATGCAGTCTGCCCCTCAGGAGTTCCCCGGGTTTGGCTCCAACCTGGTCTTCCCCACGGTCGGGTGCCTCCCTCTCCAACCGAGATGGTTGAGACCCCGCCTTTCCCGCCCACGCCGCCTACGAAGTTCAGAGAATGGTAGCCGCTTACCTCGCCTCGGACGCATCGCCTCTCCCGACCGCCTTCCAGGTGGGGGTTGAGTCAAAGGTGTGGCAGCGCCGGGCGCGGCATGTTTCCCATCCGTACTCAGATGGGAATGACCCTGACCAAGCGAGCCCCGCTCTCTTTATGTCCATGTTCCCTTTACTGCCTCGGACTCCGTATAATTGGAAGCGAGAGGTCGCTTCCCGTACACCGCTGATCCCTTGGCCCTGACCCAATTGGTAGAATCCATTACAATCTAATTTGCCCACTTTCGCGGATATCCAGCAGCTGTTACGACACTTTTGATCGGGGAGGAGAAGGTTTTGGTCATGCAAAAGTGCTAGAATCGAAGCCACCCAATATGTAGACGCAATTATCAGGAAGGAGCGCACCTCGCCACATTATTGAGGTGTTCCCCGAAAGTTAGACTCCAGGGTGGGATGTGAACAAGGAGGTGACTGATAAATTGGGGAATTATCGGCGCTTTATGATTTCGGTTCTCCGGAATGGCGCCTCCATCACGGGCCATGATCTGTCCAAACTTCACCAGCTAGCTCAGAACAAGGACAGCTCACCACGCCTTTATGGAACGGATTCGCTCCGAGTGTCGCGAAATGGACATCGGGTGGATCCCCCCCACCGACCCACCCAATGCCCTCTAATCAATAGCGTGTTCATCGGTGGGAGTGCCTCTGGATATTAGGAAGCAGTTGAATCGGATCCCGGATAACACCTCTTAAGGATCCGGCTGATCTCCTAAAAACGGCCAATACTGTATATTTTGAGCTGGGAGGAGATGGGCACAGGGATGCAAAGGAGAAGGCGAAGGGAGAACCGCCACCGCCAGCTAGTAGGAGCCTTACAAGCAGCTGTGAGCACTGGCCGAGACCCTGGTTTCGAGCTATCCTATGGGAATGTACCCAGGACTCCCTTACATGCCCCAACAACAACTTGGCCTTAGAGCAGATTCAGAATTCATTGCAGGAGGTAGTGGGAGCCTTACGGGCACGCCGCTGGTGGGAACCAGGATTTTCGCGGGAGCTCGGGCTACCATGGCCTCTCCCAGAGTCTCGGCCAGTCGGCTCCACGCGAATGCCCCTTTGGATAGAGAGATCACTGCAGTTAGCTGTCAGCCAACATGGCCACTGGCGCCGAGAGTGAGCTGCCAAGTTGGCATCGGAGGGTCACAACCCCAGCCACGCGGCAACAGCTACCTGCAACCCTCAGCTCCGCTTCAGGCCCTAGTCTCCCTACTACTAACTCCTCGGCCGCAAGCTTCCCCAAACCTCCGCTTAGGACAGTCTGGTCCCTTTCCCAGGCGCTGGAACCCCTGCTTTGGAGTGGGTGCCTCGGACCTGGAGACCGGAGCAACAGGCAGGCTCTGGGATCTTTGGGCTCGAACGAACTGCCGGCTCTCCCCCTTTTCCGGCTGGAGCGCTCAAGCACGCCTTCTAGCGTGCCTCTACGAAGGATCAGCAGCGGGCGGTTCAAGCAGAGTTCCTGTCACCTCACGCAAATCTTTACCCGGCCTGGCGCTTGGGGTGATCGCCAGCCCGCCCCTCGAAGTCCCTGTTCCGGCTCCTGGAGCCACCTGAGGTGGTCGCTGGGATCATTCAGCTCTCACCAACCTCGGAGGCCGCCCCTGCTTCCAATCGCACCTCTCTCCCATCCCGGGTGTTCCCCGCCATCCATGGAATTAGCCCCCATGCTTTGGCTACGCTCCGCAAGCTGCCTGGCTCCTCCCCCAATGCCTCTGAACATGTGTGCAAGACACTCTTCCTGAGCCTGTTTCTCCCTCTTGTCCCCGCGGAGGATTCATCCGCCCCTGCAGACCTGGCCGCAGACTCGGGATGCCTGTATCGGAGTTGATGCTAGATTCCCTTTATGCCTCTTCGGCCGGAGGTGGCATGCATTGCCTTGTGGCTCTCTGGATGGCCTCTTGCCTCCTATCCCCCCTCTGACCTCGATTTTCCCTGTTTTGGTGGGGGGCCTCTCTATTCCCATGTTGGTTGATACTGGGGCAAATTCTGCTCTGTTCTTGGAATTCTACCGTCCCGTTCCCACGTACGGGGGAGGAGGTGCGTGTCATGGGTGCTAGTGGCGAGCTGCAGCTTGTTCCCCGCCTCGCTCCGACCCCTGTCTCCGTCGGCCCGGTGGCGGTCGAGCATTCCTTCCTCAACATGGAGGATTGCCCGGTCTCCCTTTTGGGCCGCGACCTACTCTCGAAATTGAACGCCTCCCTTTCATTTTCCCACTCTGGCTGCTCGTTGACTTTGGGACCTGAATTGGAGGGAAATTCGGCCCTCGTCGGCCCCGCTCTGATGGCCCCTATCACTGAATCAGTCCTTCGGGCTGCAGACCCGGCTCCCAGCCCCGATGTGCCCCCTGCTCGCGCTTGTCCAAGTGCCTACTTAGCGCGGCACGGACTGCGTTCCTCGACTCAAACGGTGGGCGGGAGTTTGCGGCCTGACCTCGCTTGCCCTTTGGGTTCGGGAATGATGTTGTATCCCTCCCCTTCCTGCGCCCCGTTTCGTCCACTGCAAGGGGCGATAGCTGCCCGCTGTGTGCTTACAGCATGTAGAGCGGTGGCGGCTGTGTGCGTGTGGGATTCCCGACCCGTTTTGACCACAACTCTGTCCCTCTCGCTGCCTTGGGCTGGCCCGGTCCCCGCTGTTACTGCTGGTCCCCTCTCTGACTCCAC
>NW_025951139.1:0-11924 GCF_021028975.2 Sphaerodactylus townsendi
GCCAGAAATTTTTCTACTGCTACACGACGGAGTAGTCAGAGAGAGCGAGTCTAGCCCATCCAGAGAGGTGATTCGAACCCAGGCCTCTCCAGGCCAAGTCCTGCCCTCTAACTACTACCCTCACGCACTCTCTTGCCTTTTGCTAGGCAAAGCGTTGATCTCCCAAGAGCCCACCCCCATAGAGTCCTCCAAGCATTCCAAAATACCACAGAGAACCACGCACCGGCGATTTCCAGAACGACCACGAAAAACCCCAACCAAACTCCATTGAAAGAGGTGGAAAGAGACAAGAATCACTGTCCAGCAGGCCTTACCCAAGCGAGACTTTTAACCGGAAGTTTAGATTGCGTTTTCTCCATATTTCCGCTGTATGGCTTCCGCCCTGAAACGTCATAGCTTCTTCTACGAATGTTCCGGAAGCGTTACCTGGTTACAGCCGAGGACGCTACGCATGCGCAACAGCTGGCCATGGCCGAGTGGGGTAGGGTACTTTGTCAAGTCCTGCCCTAATTTAGTTGCACGGCTACTTCCAGAGTAAGTTAAAGAATAAACATGGCCGAATTGGCTATGAGAGAGGTGCGAAAGGAAAAATGTACCTCTGTTTCAAAACGGGGGAAGATTTAATGAGAGGACAGTAACCGGGATTTGGCGCACGCGCGCTAACGTTAGACGTGCTGTGCTGTTGGGAAAGCCTTTGCGAGGATTGGGGAGGTGGCGCATGCGCGCTCAGGCAACAGTGGGGAGATTTTTTTTCACCCCTTTGTGGTTGCCTCGCGCTCTTTCCCGCCTTTTTTTCCCCCAGCAGGCGACGTTCTCGGCCTAACGGTTTTCTCTGTGAGCGTTAGTGCAATTGGTTGCCTTTTTTTCTCAGTTTCCTCACACAGCCCCATTTTTATCTGAAGTGTAGTCTTTCCAATGGGATAAATAATAATAAATAATTTAGTTCCAAAAACTTCAAATGGGAGAAAAAGAGCACTATGTCCTGTTGCACTTGTAAGATAATTTTCCAGAGAGAGAGATTTCAGGATACGTTAAGAGTAACTCTCCCTGCCCCAATGCATTGTGAAGACAAGGATGGCAAAAAATATTCTTCCAAATTGCTGTTTGTTTTGTTTATAACAAAATTGCTGTTTGTTTATATCCTGTCTGCTGAATATATTACAATGCATCCCTAAGAACAATATATAAAAATTAAAACATTGGCACGGGATAAGTAACAAATGAAAGCAATCAACTGCATAGCAGATTTTTTTTAACTTAAACACGTGAAGTAAAAGACAAACCAACAGGTTGGTTTGTTTTTTAAAAAAATAATCTGTAGCTCTGTGACATACTCAGAAATGTATATTCAGAGAAAACGGTCCCACATAATTTCAGTCATAACATTTATGCATGCTCTGTATGAATATTCACTATACCTATTCCTTTTCACAGGCATGGCTAATTAACAGAGGGATCTAGCTATGACAGCCATGCTGAGAACTAGCACTGCAGACAGAATGAGTCGGCGAAGCACTACCAGCATCAGAGATGGTAACTTATTGGAAAAAGGACTATATATGTCTTTAGATAATGGGGTGTTGTGTGGTTTCCGGGCTGTATGGCCATGTTCTAGTAGCATTTTCTCCTGCATCTGTGGCTGTCATCTTCAGAGGATCTGATGGTAGTAAAGCAAGAGAAATATAGATACCTGTGGAATGTCCAGGGTGGGAGAAAGAACCATTTGCCTGTTAACAAGTGTAAAGGGTGCAATTAGCAAGCTTGATTTTCATGTGTTGGGTGGGATCCACCCATTTAGCATGTAAATTGTTTACTTAGAGAATATGGGCAGAAATACAAAAACAAGAATGAAATGCCTTTTATTAGGACCAACCAAATTGACACAAAATATCATAAATCAGTCCCTAATTCAAAGCACCTTTCCTTAGACACTCGAAGAGATGCTTATTTGTCCGTAGTTGTAGCCAATTATTGCCCAGTCTAATCTACCCTTCCTAAACAGTTGTAGCGTAGAGTTTGCCTTTTTCACAGCTGCCATGCATTGAGTTGACATTCCCATGGAACTATCAACTAAGACGCCCAAATCCCTTTCCTGGTCTGTGACTGATAGCACTGACCCCTGTAGCGTGTATGTGAAGTTTGGATCTTTTGCCCCTATGTGCATCACTTTACATTTTGCTACATTGAACTGCATTTGCCATTTCTTAGACCACTCACCTAATTTATCAAGGTCCGCTTGGAGTTCTTCGCAATCCTTTGCGGTTCTCACCACCCTACCTAATTTGGTATCATCTGCAAACTTGGCCACCACGCTACCCACCCCTACTTCCAGGTCATTTATGAATAAGTTAAAGAGCACTGGTCCCAAAACGGATCCTTGGGGGACACCACTCCCTACATCTCTCCATTGTGAGAACTTCCCATTTATACCCACCCTTTGTTTCCTGTTCCTCGACCAGTTTTTAATCCATAGGAGGACTTCCCCTCTTATTCCTTGATTGCTGAGTTTTCTCAATAGTCTCTGGTGAGGAACAGCTGCAGAAGGCCATTGCTTTCACCTCCTGCATGTGAGCTCCCAAAGGCACCTGGTGGGCCACTGCGAGTAGCAGAGAGCTGGACTAGATGGACTCTGGTCTGATCCAGCTGGCTGGTTCTTATGTTCTTAACTTTGTCAAAAGCCTTTTGGAGATCCAAGTAAGGAATGTCCACTGGTTCCCCCTTATCCACATGCCTGTTGACACCCTCAAAGACAGGACTGCAAAATCCATGCTGACTCTTCCTCAGCAATCCTCTGTACACTTTGCACCCCGCAGGGATCCTAAACAACCTCATGCGTTTTCACCCACGGCACCACCCTCAGTCTTCCCCCTCATCTCGACACCCAGTTTTTCCTGATCATCTAAGACAGGCTGAACGAACTGGAGCTTGGCCGGCGATGCCCGAATGAGTGTTCAACCGCTTCTTGGCTCTTGGATGGTCTTCGGGGCAGGGATTGATTTTCCCTCCTGCTAATTAAATTCCCCGGAGTACCGGATTAGCCTCCTGGGAATGGCATCGTCTGACTTCCGTCGCTTGTTCCTAATCGTAGTTCTCTGCAAACGCGACCGCTCGCGTCTCCCAAATCCAGACCGCTTTTGTGTTCCCTTTATATGCTGCCCTTCCCCTTGCGGGCTCAGGGCGGCTTGCAACCCAACAACACCATAGATGCACAAACCACAGCTGGTAACGGACCTCGAGTGCATCTGGAACACTTTCGCTGGGGAGCAGCGGTTCCTCCCCGGATGAGCACAACGCAGAGCGAGCGGCGTCTGTTCGTCTCCGGCTAAGATGTCACGGAGACGCCTTCTCGCTCTGCCTGGGATTTGTAGTTCTGGCGAAGCTCCAAGCCTCTTTGCAAGGGCTTTGAGGCGCTTTTGGACTACGGCTCCCAGCGTGCTCCGCAGCACAGTGTCCTTTCGCTGTTGCACTGTAGGATTGGTAGTTTCTTTTCTCGCTTGCCCACTCTTTCCCTATCTCGGAGCGCTACGGTCCCGCGGTGCCCCTTTCGTTGGGGGAGATAGGCGCGTGCGCGGTCGACACCGGCAGAGGCCTCGGCGGTCCAGAGCTTGTTTCCATCCCGGGTTCCTCTCCTCGAGGCGATTGAGCCCCCCGGGGTGAGTTATTGGGGTCCAAATCTAGCGAGCCGGTCTGCAGAAAGGAGCAGGATTTGTCGGCAATGGCGCTTCCGCGACAAGGTTGTGGGAGGGCTGGAGGGGCCTGTTCCAGGGCACAGGAGTGTCAAAGGGTGGGTGGTATCCCCACACTTTTGTGCACGGGGGCAGGGGAGAGATATAGGCTAAACTGTGCTGCAGATTATCTTGTTCCTGACGCGCTGGGGGAATGATAGTTCGAGTATAGCGGAAAGAGTCTGGGGTTTACTCCTGCTGATGGTCTCCATGTACAAACGCGGCAGGGTGGAATTTTTTTTTTTTTGCTTTGATAACTGGAACAGGCCGGGAGCCAAGCGGCTGTCAGTCGCTATACCAGGCGAAGTACTTTAAAAAAATGCAGCAATACTTCCTGGATTAAGTGGGAATACGGAAATAATTGGGGAGCAGGAGTTGCCTGGATGCTGATGCCCCTCTCTGTCTCTAGAGGACGGGAAGATGAGTAGCTCGGAGGAAGTATCCTGGATTTCCTGGTTCTGTGGTTTGCGTGGCAATGAGTTCTTCTGCGAGGTGAGTTGAGCAGAGAGACTCCCTGAAAATGGAAAGGGGTGTTGTTGCTGATGGGCTGGTGAAGTGTGTTGGCTGAATCACAGTGAGGTTTCCTAGATTGTGTAGTGTGGGTGGGTCACCAGACACTGGGTTTCCTGAACAGGTTAGTGAGAGGACACTTAGGAACAGGTGACTTTTTTCCCCAGGCGTAACCAACCTGATAGAGAGGCAAGTTGGCTGAGTGGGTTTGAGAACTGAAGAGGGCCAACTTGGTTGATGATGGATTCCAGCATTTTGTATTTCTGTTTTAGGTTGATGAAGATTACATTCAGGACAAATTCAATCTAACTGGCCTCAATGAGCAAGTTCCCCATTATCGCCAGGCCTTAGATATGATACTGGATTTGGAACCAGGTGAGCGACACCATTATGTAATGTTGTGAAAGTTTGACAAATTCTTTGATACCAAAGGAGCTTGGAGTTAAAGAGTATATGATATGCATATCCAGTACAAAAACTTTGTCACAGACCTTGTTAATTGACAAAGTAGGCCTGACAAATCCTGCAAATATATATTTGTTTTTTTACAGTGACACTTGAGAAAAGTGACTATAAGTAAATGGCTTTGTGTCTGAATTTAAGAATAACCTTGTCACAGGTCTAAAACAATTATTTCCATGGGAAATTCATTCTGAGTCCAGAGGCCCATGCCTTCAGAGGAAACAAGTGATTTGAATATAATCGAGTGAGTTTCAAATAAGTTGGCCTGTATTAGGTAGCCTGAATCTCTTTGATGTGGATTATGTGTGAGACTGTAATCTTTCTGGAAACTATGGTAAGAAAATTGTGAACTGTGTTTTGTCTGTTAAGATGGGTAGGTTAAGGGATGACATACCTGTACACTTATTTTGTTTCAAATATAATTGACATAGGCAAATGTTTTTGAAGTGTTATGATTAGAATCATAGAGTTGGAAGAGATCACAAGGGCCGTCCAGCCTCTGTTTAAAAACCTCCAAAGAAGGAGACTCCAGCACTTTCCGAGCCAGTGAATTCCACTGTTGAACAGCCCTGACAGTCAGAAAGTTCTTCCTAATGTCTAGGTGAAATCTCTTTTCCTGCACCTTGAATCCATTATTCCGTGTCCTAGTCTCTGAGGCAGCAGAAAGCAAGTTTGCTTCCTCTTTGACATGACATCCCTTCAAATATTTACACATAGCTATCACGTCCCCTCTTAATCTTCACTTCTCCAGACTAAACATCCCCAGCTCCCTAAGCCTCTCTTAGTAAGGCATGGATTCCAGACCTTTTATCATTTTGGTTGCCCTCCTCTGGACACGTTTCAGCTTGTCAATATTCTTCTAAAATTGCGGTTCCCAAAACTGAACACAGTACTCTAGGTGAGGTTTGACCAATGTAGAGTGGTAAAATTACTTCCCTCGATCTAGACACTATACTCTTATTGATGCATCCCCGAATTGCATTGGCTTTCTTGGCTGCCATGTCACATTTTCTGTTTGTGGTCTACTAAGACTCCCAGATCCCTTTCAAGCCAGATGTCACCCATCTATATCTGTGCATTTTATTTTTTTCTGCCTAAGTGTAGAATCCTACATTTATCTCTGTGGAAATTCATTTTGCTAGTTCATCTGTGGAAATTCATTTTGTAGCTTACACGCAAGAATATAATGGGGCACTTGTCAAAGGCCCTACTAAAATCAAGGTATGCTATGTCCACAGCATTCCCTTCATCTACCAAGTTTGTCACTCTATCAAAAAAAGAGATAAGTTTAGTCTGGCATGACTTGTTTTGGAGAAATCCATGTTGATATTCAGTGCTCACATTATTCTCTTCCAAGTTCTTACAGACTGTCTCCTTAATGATCTCTAGAATCTTTCCTGGTACTGATGTCAGGCTGACTGGGCAGTAGTTATTTGGGTCCTCTTTTTTCTCCTTTTTGAAGATGGGAACAACATTAGCTCTCCAGTCTTCTGGGCGTTCTCTTGTTCTCTAGGAGATCTCAAAGATTATAGCAAGCAATTCTGAGATAACTTCTGCCAGTTCTTTTAATACCCTGGGTTGTAGTTCATCAGGCCCTGGAGATTTTAATTCATTTAAAGTGTTCAGGTATTCCTGTTCTAGCTCTTTATTTTTCATGTGCTGAATTTCCTCTACTGTATCTTCTGATCCATTTCCCCCCAGTTCACTGTTTTTCTTTTGGGAAAAAGCCGAGGCAAAGAAGATGTTGAGTAGTTCTGCCTTTTCTCTGTCCCCTGTTAGAAGTTCACCATCTTCTCCACACAATGACTCTATTGTATCCTTTTTCTCCCTTTTGCTACAGGCATAACCAAAAAAGCCCTTTTAATTGTTTTTTACATCTCTTTCAAGTCTGAGCTCAGTATGAGCTTTAGCTTCTGACTTTCTCCCTACATGTCTTGGCTATTTGTTTGAATTCCTCTTTAGTAATTTCCCCCCTTTTCCATTTCTTGTACATGTCTCTTTTATATTTTAGCTCACTTGAGAGTTCTTTAGACATCCATCCTGGTTTCTTTAGACACCTCCCATTTTTTCTCCTCATTGGAACTGTTTGAAATTGTGCCTTCAAGATCTCAATTTTAAGTAACTCCCATCCATCTTGTACTCCCTTTTCTTTTAGTATTCTTAACCTTGGGATCACAGCCAGTAGTTTCTCAAGTTTACTGAAATCAGCTTTCTTAAAGTCTAGAATACATGTCCGACTAGACTTGGTATAACGAACTCCAGGAGAACATGTCACTCCCACCTAAGGGGACCCTATCACTTCCACCCCATTGATCAGGTTATCATTGTTGGTTAGGAGCCTCATTCACCTTCTGGACCATGAAACTGTCTGCAAGGCAAGTGAGGAAATTGTTGGACCTGGTAGTCTTGCCAGAGTTTGGCTCCCAGCAAATATCCAGATAATTGAAATCTCCATTTAGTACTATTTCTCATATTTGTGAAAGTTTGGTCACCTGCTCCAGGAAATCATAATCCAACTCTTCACCTAATAGACCCACATAATGAGATCACTGTTGTTTTTCTTTTATATTCAATCATTTCAAAAAGTGATTAAAGAATAATCTTAAACGATGGCACGAGTGATCTTTGGCGAAGCATACAAGGTTTGTACTTGACACCTGGAGTAAATAAAATTTTGACTTCTCTTCAGCTACAGGCTGTTTCACTGTGAGAATAATTATGTCAGTACAGCCACATAGTTTAGGGTTAATGTGTTGCGAGGAAAGGTTGATCTTAAGGTGTCCTGTTTATGTCATGGATAGTGCATTAAATTTCAGGTGCTGTTTCTGATTATGTACTTTGTTGTTTGTGCATGTGGAATTGGAGGGGGAAATGGCCAGTCCTGGGTACCTGAGAGTGTGCATCCACCTATATATTCCTGCCAAGGCACTTGCGGGGGGAGGGGGGAATGGCTGTCCTGCCCCCTTCAGAGGTGAAGGGGTGGGAGCAGCCTAGAGAGAGCAGCCTAGAGTTTCAGCCCCTTGCAGAAACCAGCCTCTTCACCCAGGTATTTGGCTGGTCCCCCCCAACTGGGCTCGGGGGAGGGGGGGCTTATGGTGTGCTGTACACTCCTTCTTTTGGGATGGTGGGGTGGGAGTTCTAGAGTTAGATAGAGCAAGCTGGAGACCCCGAAGAAGAAGAAGAAGAAAAGTGTGGATTTATATCCCCCTTTTTTCTCCTGTAGGAGACTCAAAGAGGCTTACAATCTCCTTGTCCTTCCCCCCTCACAACAAAGGCCCAAGGTCACCCATTTGGCATGTGTGGGAGTGCACAGGCTAATCTGAATTCCCCAGATAAGCCTCCACAGCTCAAGCGGCAGAGCTGGGAATCAAACCCGGTTCCTCCAGATCAGAATGCACCTGCTCTTAACAACTACGCCACTGCTGCTCTAAGATTCTGTAATTCTTGGTCACTTCTCCCATGTACCTTTTTTTGTTCCTTTAAATGATGCTCTCAACACTGTTCCTTTGAGCATGTCAAACCTTGTCAGGCAGGCTTTTAGAGGTTTCTCTTTTTCTTTGGTTGAATAATCGATTATTTCTGCACACCCATGAAGCTCCCATGTAGCTTGGCTTTGCCAGTTAACTGTTAGATTTAATGATAATAGCTGAGCTTGCAAAATATAGGAATGGTATAATTTGTTATGGATTTGGATCACTCTGATGTGGAAACTGTACATATCTTGGGAGGATTTAAATGTATATAGACTTCAGTGTAAAACACAAAAATGTTTTTATTTATTTATTTATTATTTATTGTTTCGTTTTCTATACCGCCCTATCCCCAGAGGACTCAAAACGTTGATATTTCTTTCTCAAAAACCTTTTAACATGGGTGATTGTCATTTGTATTGAAATTCAATTAACATTTGAAGAGCGAAGAAGAAAGTGCAATATTGTTCACTTTTATTTGCACTGTGTGATATTCTTGAATTATAATTTGGTCTTAGAAGGTGTAACTATCAATATTGATTTAGTGGTGGCTCGGAGAATGATGTGGGGACCTTTCAGTCTTCTCTGCAGCATTCCTCCATCCCTGTGCGATTCCACCTTCCTTTTCTCCATGACTTTCACTTTCCTCTTCTCCACTTGCAGATGAGGAACTTGAGGACAATCCTAACCAGAGTGACTTGATTGAACAGGCAGCTGAGATGCTGTATGGGCTCATTCACGCTCGCTACATCCTCACAAACCGTGGCATTGCCCAGATGGTATGTATATTTATTTCCTGAAACGCTTGTCTCCCGCCTTTCGTTTTTGGCTCAAAGTGATTTAGAAATCAAAATTAAACATGCATTCTAACTTGGATCTTGTACCTTGTTCTTCGTACACTTGTCTGTGAGTGCTGTGGAGGTGTCCTTCTGCCCTGGAGTTCACTTCCTCTGGTGCTAGGCCCTTACATTTATCAAAACAATTTCAATGGGCCTCCAGGTGCCTTTTGGAAGGGGATCTCCTGCACAGCACCTGGAGAGAAGTGCATGCAGAACAAAGTTTAGGATCAAGTACAAAATCCTTTAAATAATCCCCACCCCAATGCTTGCATCATATTCCCCACTAAAAGCCCTAATTAATAAAATGACCACACAGCATATCCTTGAAAACCTTTGAAGGGAAGGGGAGGGGGAGGAGAGAGAGGGGAAGGGTAGTGTGGGAGGGGAAGGAGAGAGAGGGGAGGGGTAGCGTGCAAGGGAAGGGGAGTGATGGAGGGGAGAGAGTGAGGGGAGGGAGAGGACTTCCTTGAAGTGGAGAGGCCTTCCATTGCTGACATTCTGTTTTCTTTTATTGCTAGCTTGAGAAATACCAGCAAGGAGACTTTGGCTACTGTCCTCGAGTTTATTGTGAGAACCAGCCCATGCTGCCTATTGGTAAGTATACACCCATTGAAGAGGCGAGGACTGGAAACCTGGGGTGGAGCTGGAGGACTACATGCTAGAATTCTTGAATTCCTCATGAAGGATTGGATGAGCTAGAGAGGATCTAAGAGGGAAGATGTTCGGGGTCTGGAGGTATAGGAAGAGAATAAAGTAGGTAGCGGTGAACACTGTCTCTTGAGTTCTCTAGGCTTGACCTATTTCAGATTTATACTTTTGAATGTTAACGGACCTCATCCCAGAAGTTACAACACCTCACTTCCCTGTTAAGTTTGAGTAGTCTCACTTCTGAACTTTGCTTTCTCCTTCACTCTTAGGCTTATCTGATATACCTGGGGAGGCCATGGTCAAACTGTACTGCCCAAAGTGCATGGATGTCTACACCCCCAAATCTTCCCGCCATCATCATACGGATGGGGCCTATTTTGGGACTGGCTTCCCTCATATGCTGTTCATGGTGCACCCCGAGTACCGGCCGAAACGGCCAGCCAACCAGTTTGTGCCCAGGTAAGCTTCCAAAAGATGGTAGATGGTTTTGATCCAAGGGAGTCTGTGCAGTCATTGGCTAAAGGAAGAATTTGGAAATGGACTCCATAACATCATTGAATGGGAAAGAAGGTGGAATTCAGACTTTGCAGTGACAGAAATAAAGTCCTGCTTCATTTCTAGAATGGAAATGCCCAGTTCGAGACCTGTATGTATCTAGCTCACCTTCCCTCAACAGTTAGCAACTTAGAGGCACCCCTGCCCAGAAGCAGTGCATGACTACTTGAGGCTGGTCTGTGCTGCTTCCCAAGAGCTTGGTCAAGAAACGGCACAGCCCAGGCTGTGAAAGCTCATACGGTGTAATGGACTGGAGCCTGGGAGACCCTTGTTAGAATCCCTCCTCTTTCGTGAAACTCTCTAGGTGATCGGCCAGCCTGCCTCTCTGTATTAATCCACATGACTGGGCTGTTGTCAGGATAAAACTGAGGAAGGGGAAGCCTCGATAACTGCCCTACCTTGAAGAAAGGGTGGGAGGAAAATGAATCGGTAGATAGAGTATGTCTTGCTTGTGTGCTGCTTGTAGCCTAGGTTGGCCTTCAGCATTTCCGCTGCTGAAGGGGCAGGCAGCCTGCTAGTTCAGAAGCAGGTGTACCGTATATACTCGCGTATAAGCCGAGTTTTTCAGCCCTGTTTAAAGGCTGAGAAAAGCCCCCTCGGCTTATACTCGAGTCACCATTTTCTATTAATCACTTGGAGGCTGGGGACGGGGCCAGGACAACCTCTAGGGTGGGAAATGTAGCAGCTACTGGTAAAATTTAAAAATAAAAATAGATACCAATAAAAATGTTTTAAAATATTAAAAGGTGCTGGCAGTGGCTGCACCCCAGGGCACCCTGTGTGTGTGGGGGATTCCTGCCACCATGGGCTCCAATGGTGCAGATTTCCCAATGAGTATGGCTCCCTAGCTTTCATGGAGCTTCCTGGCCTGACCAAAAATTCTGTAACATATACATTTAATATTTAATATTCACACCTATTCACTGAATATTCACTGTGAATGAAGCTACTGGCCACCTGCAGTGCAGCGAAACAACAGCCCAAGGCTTACCTGGGAGCTGCCTTTGTGTCCACATAGCAGGGAGCAGGTGCAGAAAAACGCCCTCAGCTCCCAGGTTTTTTTCGCTCGCCACCCATTCCCCCCACCCGCTTGCCACCCGTTCACTCGCGTATAAGTCGAGGGGGGCTTATGTGCTGAAAAAGTAGACTTATACGCGAGTATATAAGGTACGTTCTTTACTGCAATATGATGGCTGTTTGTGACAGGGCTTTCTTAACTTTTTTCATCTCCAGTTTAACCTGCCCTGCTTTGTGTTTCAGGCTTTATGGCTTCAAGATCCATCCCATGGCTTACCAGTTGCAGCTTCAGGCCGCCAGTAATTTCAAGAGCCCAGTCAAAACCATCCGCTGATCTTCTCTGTCCAGGTGCCCAGGGTCTTTCCCTGTCAACTCCCTGTAACCCCAGTCAGGGCTGTTTATAATTTAATTTTGGTGACGTCCCCTGAGGACTGTTCTTTCGGTCACCTTCCAGCCTGATTTTTAGTCTTACTCTGGTGTGTGGTTTAAACTAATAATAAGCAATTTCTGTTAATTCCCAGAAACACAGACTGTGACAGACAAATTCAATAACCACCTTGAATGTCATGATTTTGTGGGGCTTTTTTTTCTTTTTTAAAAATAAAATAAATTTAAAAAGCAAAAAAGATGAGAAGCAATTTTTTTTCTCTTTCTTGTTCTGTGAAAGATAACTAGTTGAAGGGAAATAGGGGTGGGAA
>NW_025951140.1:0-11923 GCF_021028975.2 Sphaerodactylus townsendi
CGCACTTGGAGTCCTGTGTTCAGTTCTGGCCGCCGCATCTCAAAAAGGATACTGAGGAGATAGAAAAAAGTGCAGAGAAGAACAACGAGGATGATTGAGGGACTGGAGCACCTTCCTTATGAGGAGAGGCTGCAGCGTTTGGGACTCTTTAGTTTGGAGAGGAGACGTCTGAGGGGGGGGATATGATTGAAGTCTACAAAATTATGCATGGGGTAGAAAATGTTGACAGAGAGACATTTTCTCTCGCCTCCTCCACAATACTAAGAACCAGGGGGCATTCATTGAAAATACTGGGGGGAAGAATTAGGACTAATAAAAGGAAACACTTCTTCACGCAACGTGTGATTGGTGTTTGGAATATGCTGCCACAGGAGGTGGTGATGGCCACTAACCTGGATAGCTTTAAAAGGGGCTTGGACAGATTTATGGAGGAGAAGTCGATTTATGGCTACCAATCTTGATCCTCTTTGATCTGAGATTGCAAATGCCTTAACAGACCAGGTGAGCGGAAGCAACAGCCGCACTTGAAGGCGGCTTGCGTTCACATCCTACATGTGAGCTCCCAAAGGCACCTGGTGGGCCACTGCGAGTAGCAGAGAGCTGGACTAGATGGACTTTGGTCTGATCCAGCTGGCTTGTTCTTATGTTCTTATGTTCTTAAGATCCAATGTCTTTAATAGTTGCCACTCACGTTCAGACTGCCGTGGTTGTTAAGAAGGCCCAGCAGAGATTGTATTATCTGAGACTTTTAAGAAAACAACAACTGAATGAAAAACTGCTGGTGACCTTCTACCGCTGTGCCATAGAGAGTGTCCTGACATACTGCATCTGTGCATGGTTTGCCAGTTGCACAGTGGCAGATAGGAAAGTGCTCCACAGGGTGATTACTCCTGCCCAGAGAATTATTGGATGCCCTCTCTCCTCTTTGGAAGAACTCTATAATTCCCGCTGCTTAAAGAAAGTTCAGAATATTCTGAAAGACCCGTCTCACCCTGCATACTCTATTTTTCAAATATTACCAACTGGCAGACGGTATAGGGTCATAAAAACAAGGACAACTAGGCTCAGAGACAGCAGTGGCGTAGGAGGTTAAGAGCTCGTGTATCTAATCTGGAGGAACCGGGTTTGATTCCCAGCTCTGCCGCCTGAGCTGTGGAGGCTTATCTGGGGAATTCAGATTAGCCTGTCCACTCCCACACACGCCAGCTGGGTGACCTTGGGCTAGTCACAGCTTCTTGGAGCTCTCTCAGCCCCACCTACCTCACAGGGTGTTTGTTGTGGTAGGGGGGAAGGGCAAGGAGATTGTAAGCTCCTTTGAGTTTCCTACAGGAGAGAAAGGGGGGATATAAATCCAAGCTCTTCTTCTTCTTCTTCTATTCGAGAGCTGTGGCTATGCTGAACTCCATGGTGTCGCATTGACGAGGCTGTGGCTGTGTAGGGATGGTTGGAAGGGGGATTGTGGAAGATGGGGTGTGAGGACTGCAGAAATGTTCATCGGGGGATGTTTGTATTTTCGTTGTGCGTGCACAATGACATTAAAGTTTATCTTCTCTTAAAAGGATGGACCCAGGCTGCCCTAAGAGGTGAACAACATCAAAGTCTCTTGCATGCTACTACTTTTTCTCCCGATGAAATCGTTTGTCTTTTTTACAATGACAACTGCTGTTCTGCAGCTTCTTGCGCAGGTCAGTCTACGTCGCCTTTTGAATGTAAAATAATCCTTTATGAAGGATTATTAATGATGAATCAACATTTGCCTTCTCCACAGTTCCAGCACTGTGGTGGCGTTTGTCTCCAGCATGCTTATCCTAAACATACTTACGTTGGTTCAGTGGAGCTTATTTCAATATATTCAGGTTGGTATTTTTAGGCTGCAATCAAATGCATATAAGCCCATGAAATTGCTATTTTACTATGCTGGGAAAACATAGAAACACCAGTATGTTCCTTATATGTTTTTCCCAAAAGGGCCAGAAAATAGCAGTTCTGCTTGATACTAGTTCAGGTTAAGAAAATGGTATGTGTGTGTGGATTAATACCCACCCCAAGTGCACCTGAACAGAATCTGGGCCACTTTTGGCTACTATTTACAAGGAACAAAATGCTGAAAAAAATTCAGCCACAGATATTCTAATGCCTAGTCTAATGGGGAGCTTCATCCCAATCCAATCAGGGGCAGCTTTTCTGGATAGGAATGAACATGGATAGGATTGGGCTGCATGGCTAGTGATGAACACTCAGTGAATATCAAAGAGTGACAGTTACAAAATCCAAATTTTTCAGGCCTTTGATACAGTGCGATTACTTTTATACCATATAAGTGGGCAGGTAGATTCATTAAAAAAATGAAACCAAGTTGCTTTTATGGGGTTGTTGCAAAGTGGATTTTAATGATGAATTTGTGACGGAGAAGAGAGAAGCCTCTTGAAGCCAGTGCAATGGCTACTGCTCCCTTTTACATGATTTAAAGGGAGGAATTTACTACTGTTCTCAGATGCTTTTTCCTCAACTGCAGTGTAATTGTGTCATATGCAACTTCTGTTTCCATCTGGAATTGTTGCTCTAGGGCAACCTCACTGAAATTGAGAGCACGCTGAGAGTTCAATCCAGATGTTTGCCACTGCTTGAAAAGCATCAGGATTTTATAGTTAGCTGTTGTTCTTATTTGTGGACCCCTTACCTGTCTTGGATGGCGTTTGTGAGGGGGCTGTGATTCCCATTTGACAAATGTATGGTCACTGCTGCTGCTGCTGCTTGTCTGGTTGAGCTTCTGCCATGTGTCGTGAAGACTCCTTGGAAGCATTGTCCAGTGAGCAGCAATTGTCTGATCAATGGGCTTGCTATGAGGCTCCAGATTGCCCGTACTGTCCTTCCTAGGAGGTTTACAGAAATGATACCTTTAAATGAAAGAAATGATATTAGCCAAACATAAGAGAATTAAACTCTGATGCTGTAGACTAAACTGCATTGGAGGTGAAAAGAAATATGAATCCGTTTGTAATTAATTTCCTTTTACAAATATTAACAATTCCAATGTATTTCAACTGAAAACCTTAGCAAATTACAGAGTTACTTCCCAAATGTTTGTGAATTCAGTTTGTGAGAGTAATAGTTCACTGTTAATAATTGTGTGAAGTCATTATCTATGTTTGGATAATGTGGGAATTTAAATACATATTTCTTAGGACTACTTGTCATGCATTATGTAACATACAGCATGAAGACTTATGGTTCAAAAAAGCACAACTCCTTTTCAAATCAATCACTGCGTCAAAAGTTATACATTCCCTGTTTCACTAATTATGAATTGTCTGAAAGTAAGCTAACCACGTTTGACACAGCATTTTATGAAAATAAATATATTGTGAAGTCAGATAGGCTATTCTTTAGAAGGTACTTGTTTTGGGGTAGTGTCTATAGAACCATTTGCAGCTGTTTCAGAAGCTAAAAGCGGTTCAAACGCAGCGATTAGATCTGTGGTTCTGAGGAGTTAAACATGTCATTTTTTGGAAAACAGCCCTTGGCTTCTTTACAGGCCCTTTTCTTCCATTTTAACATTACCACCTGACCTTCCTACAATTTATTTATACTTTCTTTCATCTTTCCAGGGGTATGCAAGAAAATAACTAACTGCATTCTGAGATTAGATTCCATGCATTAGATGCTCTGGATTTATGCCAGATTGGGAAGCAAACTAGGTGTCAGGATGTCATGACCCATTTGTAATGTGAGTCCTTGTCAAATTCCTCTAAAATGGGGAATGGAATGGGTGATTTAAAACCAGGCTAATGGGCAGATGAGGGAGGGGGAGCTAACTACTCACATACCTCAGCTCCCACTTCCAACTTCTGTTTCCTACCTGCTTTTCTCCTGACTGGGAGTTGCCTTACAGTCTGAGAGCTCTTTTTTTGGAAAAAATGAGCTGAGGGGGGGGGCATTTTAGGCCATAGTGGCTTTGAAATGTCCCTTCATCTCTCTCTGATTAATTAAAAAAAATCTAACACAGGTCTGGCACTGATATGAGTTTATCTCTTGGCTTTCATTATTAAATGGGAGGCAATGATTGAGACTTCTTTGGTTTTCAAGCAGTGGGATAACATCACTGAAGGAAGAGTGTAAAAATGGCAATCAAATAAAGTATATTTCTGGACTCAAGAATTTTCTATAAGAATTTTAAAGCTTGCTTTATCTTGTATGTAAATGAGACTTGCTAATTGGCTTTATTGTCTATCCTGGGCTGCTTCCACACCAAAGATTTCCCAGGGTTCAGCCACCCAACTGGGGTGTTTTTTTCTTCATGTCTCTACATAATATCATCCTCCATTTGTGCACAGACTGTTAAACATTTTTAAAAGTTTGTGAAGGAATTGTATTATTTTAATCCAGTGTTATTCAGGCTTGTGGGTTTTAAAAAAACAAACAGAAGAGAATCACCCACAGCACAGCATGCCTAAGAATAAGGAGAGGGAATTGTTGAAGATGTCTGCTACTTTAAAAGGGGGAAGGGGGTGTTAAAAGCATATGCTTTATTTCTGTGCAGCATTACCCATGCTCAATTAAAAAAAAAATTAAAACAGGGTGGGCAGAGAATCCTGAGTCACAGGAGAACATGTTGTGGTGGGAAGGGGGCGTCAGTGTACCTCAAGTGTAAAAATGAAACCACAGATGAGAGCACACAGATTACCATAGGCTGTCTGGAATCTCTATTACAAGGGTGATTCACAAAAAATCGTGAAATTGTAACCAGACTGTAATTGTAACCACAAAAAATAACCCTTGTGTGGAAGCAGTTCTTTAGCCTTTCCTTTATGCATCCAATCTGTTGCCTTGCTTGTTCTTAAATAGGACAGGCCCTTTCCCACATTGCTCAGATTTCACATATGTGGCAATATGTACAAACCTAAAATAGAAAATCACAGAAAACAGAAGCAGAGGCTGCTTACTTAGAAAGCAGATCTTTTTGGAATATTCTAGAAGATGATCCGCTAAACAGGAGCAACAGTGTTCTGTACCACAATCAGAACATGCGATTTTGTGCATTTGTTTATTTGGATTTTATTTTGCCCTATCATAAGGGCTTGAGATTCAGAGCTATTCCTTGGCTGTTCTCAATGCCTGTTGTGCCAATCACATGTTACAAAATCCATGTGGCAGACGCATGGCTGTCATAAGGACTTTGGGGCAGGCATGTGCCTGGAGCTCTGTGCTTGGAACCCAGTTTCCAGCCACACATGTGGGGGAGTGATTTTGATCAGGACCACAGCACATGGAAAGAAGGGGCTTTAGCCTTGCCCTCTTTCTCAGGAAGCCACCGCTTAATTACTGGGGAAACATTGTATTTAGCCATCAACCCTTGTAAGTGTCCTCAATGGGTAAAGGCAACTTTTGAGTGCTGTTTTAGGTTGGGGAGAGTGGAGTGGAGGCGTGGGGAGGCTGAAGTACCTTCTCGCATGTTGCAGTCTCGATCCAAACTGGGCCTGTTTAGGAATTAAGTTCCAGCTGGGTACTCCTAGAGGATGTTTACAAAATACTGCTTGTGATGATTCATGTTGCCTTGTCAAACACAACTTACACAAGGATGCTTTCACATCTAGTTTGGCTGTAAGAAAACAGCAGGAGCTACTTTTAAGAGGATGCATGAATTCCCCCTCCACCCTTGGATGGACACCTTAATGTGGTGAGAGGGATTGTGTATGTCAGAGTGTCAGTCTTGTGAGAGAAGTTAGTTTTAAGGTCTTTTTAGTAGGTTTCATAGCTAAACAGGACTCTGATTCTACAGGTTTGTTCCCTGTGGCCACATTCTTTTCAAGCTCTGGACAGCTGCACAGTCCAGCCCATTTGTGCTTTCAGTCAGAACTCAATGTTCAGACCATCTTTCCCCTGTAGCTTTTCTTGTGACTAGCTTCTCCAGTCTCAGACTGTGAAATAATTAAGCTGTATGAAGTTGCTAGCGAAGCAGCTTTTCAAGGAAGGGAAACAATATTAGAGTCTGATTAGACCCATTTAGGATGGGGTAAGGGAAGACAGCTACTCCCAGACTAGCCAGTCCAAAAAGCTTTCAGGCTGCTTTCCCCATGTAGTGAGTAAACTATTTATTTGTAAGTGGTGCAGTACTGTTTCTGAGACTGGAAAGCTTTGAGGCCTGCATACCTGGATAAGTCCTGCAGCACTGCTCAGTGACCACCTGGAGATTCATTCTAATCTTCACCTTTCAACTTACTAATGAAGTGGAATACGAGGCATCTGAACCCAGCTCTCCTGGTTCTACACAGATCCTTTTGTCTGCCTGCTACATTGTATAGGTATCTGGCCCATCATACATGGAACTCTTACCTCGGGGTTCTTAGCTGTGCAGTGGGACTGTAGTATGTTCTCCTCGCATTTCTGTTTACATGCCAGGAGGCATTCACTGCCTGCTCCACATCTTGTTGCTCAAGTTTCAACAGGCCTCTGCTTTTCCTGGTTCTTTTAACTCCACCCATCAACTCCCTTTTAAAGGCACATCTCATCACACTTGGTAGTTATAAGATTGCTGGCTTTGTTAAAGCCCTTTAAATTGCAGTAATATTGATATACCTGTGATTGCAGTCATATTGATATTGTAGCCCCTTCCCAAAAATAACACCCCCCAAAAGAAAGAGGCAAAGCAGTTCTCTGGACCACACTCTGCTGAAGAAGGGGATTGTGCCCTAGAACGCATATTCTCTCCACGCACAGAGAGAGATGTACTTCCTGCTGCCCCAGGAGCACAGAGAGGCTTGTTATTAAATGATTAGCCCACAATTGGTAATTCATACCAATACAGACAGATAACCTGTTGTTAACTGCAATGCTCTGTAAATGAGAGCACGAGGGAAGTGGCTGATCCACCATTTGGAGGTTTTCAAATGCAATAAAAGATAGCGATTTTGCAGTATTTATCTGTTTATATTGAGATATCAATATAATAAATAACAAAAATTGAAGTAATAACAAATCCGAAAAGGGGGCAGGGGAGAGGTGTGCCTGGGAGTGGGAGGTGCTGGTGGTGGGTGGAGGGAAGAGATCCAAAACAAAGCTGTGCTCACTGGCAAATCTGCCCTGCTCTGGTGGCGAAGAAAATTAAAGTCATGCTTAAAAGTGTAATCCAAGAATTGGCCGCGGGAAAGAATGGAAATGGAGAAAGCAGGTCTTGAGAAATACATCCATACAAGAAATCTTGCTGCGACAGTGGTTTATCCCTGCTGGACAGCAGGCATCTTGATGCATAATGGGCTTCTGTTTCATGCACAGCATGTGTCAGAAAGAGAAGGTTAGATCAAAGGTCTGGGAGAGGAACAGTTAGTGGAAGCCATGAACTTCTGGTCATTTCCACTGGGAAGCTGCATTTTTAAGTTTGTTCTCTGGGTTGTGGCAATCCACACACAGTGCATAATAAAACATCTGTATTTCCACCAGCCTGCCCCCACCCCCCCTTTACACTTTAATAGGACCACACAGCTCAAAGTACTCATCCCGGCCTTTTACATGTTACCTGGTTGTAAAGCTTCGAGTGGTCATAGTTTACTTGCAGCAGAGAGAGTCTCAAATGACAGATTTCTTGTGGGCAAAGCATGTAGGTGAGACAGCTTTGACCTTTTGGTGAAAGGCTTCCAGTGACAGCGGTCCACTGCTTAAGGACACAACAGATGTTGCTCAATGAGTACGCACCATTTTCAGTTCCAACTCTGACTGTCCTCACAGAAGGGCCAGCTGAGAGTCTGCTTCATAGTGGGTAGCCTTGCTGATTAGAGAGATATCTCTCTAGGCCATGTGCTGCTGCACACACAAATATGAGCAATTCAGGTCCTATGAGGGGAACTCTGGTAGGGACGCCAGGAAGAAAAAGCTGCTTCTGTGCCTTTAACACAACACTTTTGATAGCATGAAAATAAGGCGCAATGGGGGCTGATGGGTATGCTACTAAAGGCACAGGAACAAGGTCGAGCAAAAAAAGGACAAAAGCTCTGTATAGCTAAATTTATCCCTTTCTCAGATGCTGAGAACTGCACAGTTTGTGACATTTGGTCTCAGTTTTCTAATATTAGTCACTCTGGAACAAAACAACAGTGATCCTCTACATTTTCACTGAAGGGATGAATGTAGTTTGGTATCTTTTGCAGGTACAAAGATATTCTCATTTATCCCAGGAAGAGATTTCATCATTAACTTTAGAAACTTCAGTTTTTCCACTTCAAATATAACGGTAAGATTGGCCTCTAAGAGCAGCATCTTTTTATAGTCCTACCAATCTAGTTCTGTGGGTCTGCATTCCCTCATAATCTATTACTAAAATATTTTTCCTCTGCTTCAATTTGAGGCCTTTGCACCTGTTGCTTCCATTCTCATAGGTGATTAGCACTTACAAAACTAGGCCCCTACTCCCTTTCTGAAGTGGCTGGGAATGAAATACCAGCACAAATATAAGGCACTATGTTAAGCTAGGCTGCTTCTATCATGGCGGCACTTCCTAGACTTCGGTGTTGGCTTCAGAGATTGCAGGGAAGGTGCCTGAAAAAAGAAGCTATCAAATTGAATGAAGCTTTGTGTGATGATGGTTTTCTCATTCTGGCTGTCAGATCTGATCTGGCTAGCTTCATTTGTGCCTGAGGTCAGCACAGAATGCTTTACAACCTCCTTCTGACTTGGCGGGCATAAGGCATGCTGAATCAGCATATTAGTCATGCACCAGAGCTTGAGTGTCAACAAGAGAGGGAGGAATGCTATATGTTCGCCACAGGAATTTGGTCGCACAATCTAGGATTTGTTTTGTGTTAAGCTTCGGTGTAAAAGCAGCAGCAGAAGAGTTTTACGTTTTTGCACATAGCCCCTTTATCTCCTGGCCGGAGGCTCAAATGACTGGCTCACTCCTTTCCCTACCACTCCTCATACCTTGTGAGGTGTGTGTTAACTGAGAGAGCTCCAAAGAACTGTGATTAGCCCAAGGTCTACTTTAGAAATGTAGGAATTCTGAAGCGTCAGATTTACCCGGGGTCACTTATGTTAACCACTACACCACAGTGGACATAGGATGCAATATTAAAAATCCAATACCAGCGCATATTCTGGCTTAGGGGATGTTTTAAGCGTAGCCTAAAAATTATAAGCTGGAAGGGGTGTTATAGACTATATTGTTCAACCTGAGACTTTGCATCTTATATCTTAGGCCTCTACAGCTGGAGTATGTGTGCCTGCTTTTTTCTTGAAACCCCGGAGAACAATGAACTTTCATTCCACGATGATCCGGGTCATGTGACACGAGGTAGGAAATGAAGAGTTTACCACAAAATGAGGGGTTTCATGGTATTTGTAACTGCAGCAATAATGAGGGGCCCTTTTCTGTGGCTGGGAGGAGATTTGAGGGAAGTGACTTCTGACCCTGCTGTGGTATCCTCCCATCACTGCCTGGGTGCGTTTGGAAACCTGGAGCTAGGTGGATAGGATCACATGAGGCCCTTATTACAGGACTGTCACCTGGCATACAGAATTACGCGAGTATATATCTATCCACATTATTGGCAATGCCCTTTTGTCATTAGATTTCCAATTTACGATCATAATGGAATGGGGAAAAGCAATAGGAAACAGTTCTCATGCTACTGTTGTCTGTGCACACACCCCTGAGTAGTTATGTGGGTCTTTGAAAAGCAACAACAATGCTACCTGAGAATACAGTTCCACTCTGCTTGAGTACCAATGAACAAGGTATGATATAAACTGACCTGATGCAATTACCATTCCGGAGCGGCACGCACATAGTTTTACCAGAGCTTACTGGAAGGACAGGACTGTATGCATGTAACCCATGTAACTCCCCAGTGTGTGATAACGCGTGCCTTCAGCACTCTGAAAGCTTCTGTAATGCTTTTGCTTTGCTATGATTTTGGATGTACAACTGAAAGAGATCACTGTTTGTTGTAGCTAAATGGTTGCTTTTGCATTGTTTTGCTACTGCTGATAAACTTTCTGTTGGGTTATGTGCATATACGTTAGGCAGGCTGTGTGTTTGAGAAGGTATCCGCATGCCAGAAGCATCTTATAATTCTCAGAAGCTGTTTTGCTATGTAGCTTTAGCTCCACTCCTGTGTGTATAATTTTGAGTAACAGGCACATTTATTTACTGCCAGGTGCAGTATGAGTCTGGGCAGAAGCTGTCTACAATCTCAAAATGAGTTCTCCAGCAGACAGGCAGCCTTGGGAAAGAAGGTGTCCATAAGGAAAGCCTGTCTCATGGTCATCTAATCTGTCTGGAAATACATAAAAAGAGCTTCCTGCTCAGTAAACAGATTTCCAAAATGCCTCCAATTGGAGTTAGATTCAAATGATGATATCCATGCAAAGTTTTGCAAACAGCCTCATTACATAATGTTCCTTAAGCCCCAATGAAGGTTTGGGGTGCATAAAAATAAAGACAGGGTCCACCTGCAGTTATGAATCAGACAGCTACAGTTATTCCTTCTGATGTTTACCCTGCTCTCCTTTCTCATGGAAAATGTTTTGCTTCTTTCTGAGGCCTTGTTACTATTTTTCCTACATTACATCCTAGGACACTGTAGCACATATTTGTGTTTTGCACATGTGGATTGCAAATGGTTGCATATGAATATCTCAAAATAATAAATTGCAAACTGAAGGGGGGAATAAGTGAGAAAATTAAATGAAGGTTAATTTGCATAGGGTTGGCGCCTTAGCCAACCAGTGTTGTCTTTGAGACCCAGTATGTTGGTTAATGAGCTGGGCTAGGCCTGGGGAGACCAGGATTCAAATCCAATATTTGCCCTGAAACTAGGGTTGTCAACTCTGGGTTAAGAAATACCTGGAGATTATGTGAGTGGAGCTTAGGGAGGGGAAGGGTATCAGCAGTGTATATAATGCCATAGAGTCCACCCTCCAAATTAGCCTTTTCTCCAGAGGCACTGATCCTTGTCATCTGGAGATCAATTGTAGTAGCAGGAGATCTCCATGTGCCACCTGGAGGGTGGCAACCCTACCTGAAACCCAGTGATTCATAACCTAATATACCTGACAGTGTTGGTGTGAGGATAAGGCAGCTCCAGATTCCTCAGTTCAGTCTCTGGAACCAGAGAGGTGGGGCTTTAGTTCAGTCTCTGGAACCAGCAGAGAGGAGTAGCAGCAGTGGAGAAGAAGACTTGGCCAGGAAGAGCAGAGTGACCTGCTGGTGTTCATTTTGGAGGGCTTTTCTCAAAGCCACAGCTTTTAAAACAGTGTATTTTAACAGGGGTTATCTCTTTTTCTCCTTGTAAGGCTGCTGAATCTGGAAGGTGGGGCTTAACAGGGGTTAACAGAGTTCATCTCTTGTTCCTCTTTGTCCTGGGCTCCTGAGAGGTGGGGCTTTAGGTGGGGCGCGTGCAATTTTAATTTAATTTTTTAAAAAATTAATAAGGACATATTTGACAGATAGTACGTGCAGATAGCTCCAGGGGGGCACTGACTAAAAGCTTAATATTTAAATATCTAAACAAATCAGATATGAAGGCAGAAAGCCAGCAGGGGGATGGGGGCTTTCCAGTGTTTTGCACTGAGTGTCACATGTATGACTATCTGCCACTAGGACAGAAGTCGTGGGTGTGCCCTCGCTGCAGTGAGCTCCTGGCACTCAAGGAATGTGTGCGTTCTCTTGAAGCCAAGGTGGCAGACCTGGAGAAGCTGAGAGAGGCAGAGAGGGTGACAGGCTTTCAGGCTTTCAGGGACCTAACAGCCGGGTCTCACTCCCAAGGTGACATCTCTTCAGATGTCATGGAGATAAAAGGCAAACTCTATGCTGGGGATCATTAGAAAAGGAATTGATAATAAAACTGCAAAGATTGTCATGCCCTTATATAAAGCAGTGGTGCGACCGCACTTGGAGTACTGTGTCCAGTTCTGGTCGCCGCATCTCAAAAAG
>NW_025951141.1:0-11916 GCF_021028975.2 Sphaerodactylus townsendi
CAACGGAAAAAGAACCGCCATAGCGAGAGCGTTCGCACGCGCAGCGGCGGAGGTGCGCATTCGCGCCGTCGCGAAAACGCTAAACCGGCGCGAAGACGCCGTATTCAGAAAACGCTTTAAACCACTCTTTTTCCCCATGTGACGCATCGACGGCGCACTCGTGCGAACAGCCACCACGGAGCCGTCCTCAAACGGCGCCTGCCAAACGATCTCCCGCAGTAGCGGCGGCCATTTTGGGAGGGCTGAACTGCTCCAGCGGCCATGATGGTGAGGTCAGCAGCCGCTTTCGCAGCGCTTCCGTGCGAACCGACATTTATCTGCGGGGCTGCGGACGCCCGCAGTTCCGCCTGTCTGTGCGAACGCTTTTTTTCGGAGGCGTCGCAATTTGCGACGTCATCGCGTCGCTGCTTTTGGCTGTGCGGAAACGGCCTATGTCTTTTTTTCTAAGAAGTGTCTAGAGGGAATATATCTAGCCCTCTTCCTCTGATTGAGAATTGCTTTTAAGTATCTTAAGCTGGAAGGGGCAGCATTCACAATAGATACCCAATCAAGTTTGCTAAATTATTCATATTTTCTAAGGGTTTCTCCCAGCCCCAATGAAGAGCAAAATGTGTAAAGGTTGCTTACTGTTAATAGTGTATGCAATTCTAAGCAGAGTTATACCCTTTCAGTGGTCAGAAACACAGTGTGCAGGAGTGTTGAATAAGGCAAACTCCATGCTGAAGATTATTAGGAAAGGAACTGAAAATAGAATAGACAATATTGCAGTGCCCCTATATAGATCAATTATGCAGCCTCATAGAATACTACAGTTTTGGTTGCACTAGTTACTGCAGAGCTTGGAAAAGAACAGAAGAGGGCAAACAAAATGATTCAGGGATCTAAGCCCCTCGGGGATAGGGTGGTATACTAAATTTTTATAATAATAATAATAACAACAACAACAACAACCACCAGTAAAGGTGGTCCCAGTGGTGATCGGCACACTGGGTGCAGTGCCTAAAGATCTTGGACGGCTCTTAAAAACAATTGGCGCTGACAAAATCACCATATGTCAGCTGCAAAAGGCCACCCTACTCGACTCTGTACGCATTATCCGTCGATACATCGCATAGTCCTAGATGCTTGGGAAGTGTCCGACATGGGATGTAATACAAAATCCAGCATATTGATCTTGTTTGCTGTGTATAACTGTTTTCATCATCATCATCATCATCATCATCATCATCATCATCATCATCATCATCATAATAAAGCATCCTTACTATGAGGAAAGGCTAAAGAATCTGATTTTTCAATTTGGAAAAAAAGATGACTGGGAGTGGGTAGGGTATATGACATAGATTTATAAAATTATTATGAGGTGGAAAAAGTGTGAACTTTTCTTCTTCTCCCAAATTCCTAGAAGTCAAAGGTCTCAAGTGAAGCTAATGGACTTAGGTTTAGGACAGGCAAAAAAAAAAGCTTCTTTGTTCAACAAATGAGAGAGGAGGATATCCCTTCTCTCTTCATGGCCCTGAGTGCAGATATGAGTATCTACAGAAGAGGCCATCTTGAGTATTAGATTTACTGACATTATTACACCTCAAACTCTCCAAAATTATTTTCCTGATAGCAATAATGCATTGTATTTTTTAAAAAACAAAACAAAAGAATTTTCAGACATCTATCAAAATAGCATCCCTGCGTATTCACATTATATATTATAATTATCATGCTAACTACTATAGAATGATCCTTTTTTCCTGCTAATCTCCTCTGTATCATTCCAATTTTAGTATATGTGCTGCCAGATTAGATATTGTATGTTGTATGTTACATAAATCAGTTAATACCTACTATATTCTGCTAATCTCCTCTGTATCGTTCCAATTTTAGTATATGTGCTGCCGAAGCGAACATGAATACCTACTATATTCTATTTCCCGTAAAGCTGCCTTTATTTTTATTTTTTTGTTCCCTCCTGGATGTAGGCATGAAGTGTCAATATTATTTTCACTTGAATTTTTCAGGAAATCTTCTTGTGATAAAGGTAGAAATACAACTTCCTTGAAAGAAAATGTTTATTGCTGGTATTCTGTGAATTACTTCACCAGCTTATCCTTTGTTTTTCCCCTCTTTTTCTGTAAGTACTACAGATTGCAGTATGGTAGTACACAGTATGTTTTTACCAACACAAAAGCCATAGAATTTTATCAAGCCCAACCAGAATAACTCTATACAGTGTACAAACTGTCAAATTCTTCAAACCTCTTGGATGTTAAAAATGAAAAAAGTGGAAGGTAAAACAAGCCAGTTCAGTCATCTTAAGTCCTGTTCATTAGCATTATTACATTCACTGGGTACAAGATCCAGCAAATAATATAATAATGCAATAACTTTACCACAAGTTAACCATCCAAATGGCATTTGACAAATTTTGTCAAGAGCCACCACAGATTCCCTAAATTTCCTCTGGGCCATCCTTGCAGCACCCAGACCATACGTCTCATGAAAACAAATGATTTGTTAGGATGAATTAGATACCTCTATGTGTAGGAGACATCCTCTCAAAAGCTGTGAAGCAGCTAGGTTGAGAAACAGTGACAATCCCCAGGTCACATTTCTCCTTTTCCTCCTACTTCACTACAAGGACTATGCAATGCCAGCAGGGTCTTATCTAATGTCAAGGGCACCCAGGGTGACAAGGGACATCAGAATGCTACTCTAGTCCCCCCCACCCCTTTTTGGCACTTTTTACTGGTTTTCATAACTGCCTGAAATGATAGCAGAAGACAGTGGCATTTGAACTGTGTGGAAGGGAGCCTTGAGGTTTCTCAGAAGCTTGTCAGGGATTTCTTTAGTGAAAAAAAAAATGAATAATGATGGGGAATAAATGGTCTGAAAGATGAAGCTGCCTGCAACTGCTAACCTTCTGTGACCGAATGAGCTTTGCCCAAAGGGAGAGTTTGTTGCATTCTGGTGTACTTTCCCCATTCAAGCAGAGTATCTCATAGGCTACTCCAGTGCTCTGAATATCCTAGGAGAGTGGGTTAAAATCCTTATATATGAAAAAGTTCTGTGACAGATGTGAACATCTTGACTTTTGATTTTAGGAAAAAAGTTCCCTCAATATAAAGTTTGAAAAAGATCTAAGAAAATTGCCACAAATGGCATGCAACATGCTTGCAGACAGGTACTATCATCATTACCTAGACTATCTAACTCAGCTGGTCAATATCTTCTTGCTGTATACTATTAAGTGGCCCCGCTGCTCAAAATTGTGCTGAAAGAGAAGGTTATATTCTCGCTGACTCAGCTTCATCCTCTAAGATGGATGCAGTCCTTCCAAAAAGGTAAGTAACATCTTCAGAAAACTTTTTGTATTGGTGCTGGAGTTAACAGTGAGTTGACTGGTAAATCTGGAAGCCATTCCTGTGTAAGTCATTTGGACAAGCATGGCTTGAAGAAGAATTTGTAAGGACTTAACATCTCGGGGTAGGGGGCGGGGCAGGGGGGTCCTTGCAGAAAAGCTCTGTTCAGACTTCATACCATGTTAAATTATGTTTAGGGCAGCAGAATGATAGTAGTGTGGTCAACTGACAAACAGAATTTTCAAAAGGGTTGAACTATGTGTAAAGGATGATTTGGTACAAGGCTGGAACAGACACCAGCTGTAGCAGCAGCCACTGCTGTACCTCGAGGCCACTGCACAAAGAGACAGGACTGCTTGGGCAGATAGAAAGTGAAACAGGAAAGCTGCTTTTGGCAAGTCTGTCTCCTAAGCTATGCTTTAGTACAAATCATTTTAGTATAGTAGTCAGTCAGTCTTGATCTTGGGCATGGAAGATCTTCCCTCTGCCTTGGAGCTGGCTGGGTGACCTTGGGTCAATCACTTGTCCTTAGTTTAGTCTACTTCACAGGACCTTTGTGAGGTGAACCAGGAGGCTGCATAACTTGTTTTGAATTATTTGGAGGAAGGGCAGGATAAAGAGGTATTTGGGTTTAGCTGTAGTGAGACAGCAATGTAGATACCTGCACACAGTTATTTGGTAGCCTATGAGCTCTTACAAGCATTTGTTGCTGTACAGGAATTTCTCATTAGGTCTATGTATTATAGGTCAATTCCCCATGGGGAAATTGTATCTAGATCAAACCAAGTTTATAAAGAAACCACACCTTTTAATCGAGGTTTCAACCTCCCCATTACAGCGAAGACATATAGAACTAACTTGGATCCCAGAAATAGACTGTTCTGCAGGCAGACAGGAGCTAGAGTGTGACTGGGCAAGCCACAGTCAAGACAGGCAGCATGGTCAACCAGTCCGGAGTCTGAGCAGCCAACAGGCACAGGCATGGTCAAGGCAGTCCAGGGTCAAAGGCACAAGCAGGAGATCAGGCAAGTAGACTGAGAGTCAGAGGTCAGATAGAGACCAGGCATGTGGAGCTTACCAGGAAATACACCCATTGCACCTAGGCAGAGCTAAGGCTAAGGATTCAGTCCTCCTTAGGTGAAGATGCCTCCATTTTGTAGAGCCTTCTGCTATACTTAGCAGCAATGTGAGCACTTTTCCTTTTACCCTGTAACTGTAGCCTCTGCCTGTCTCCTTTGCACAGCTGGTTTATTACTCCATTCCTCTGAGATTCCTAATGGCTGTCCAAGCTGCATGGCATCAGGCTCTGCCTTGGTTTGCAAGGAAGGGTTTGGAACTGGCTCTGCTGCCTGAACTTCCTCATGAGGAGCCATGGCTCCTCTGTGCCTTCAGGCTCTTCAGCAGAGTCCCCAGTACCCAGGGACTGGCTCATGACATAGACCATAATAAAGAATAAAATGTGATGTCATGTAACTGTGAGCTCTCTTTCAAGATAATAGACTTTTGTCTAATCCCCTTAGGAAAGTCAGTAGCCAACGAATACATGGCTGTTGTTGAGTTGTTTTTTTTAAAAAATATACTACTGATATGTTTCAACAAACTGCTTCTTTTACTCTTTTTGTTCACAGAGGCTGGGTAACACATTTATTTTAATAGAAGGATTGGGCCCTACCTATAAAAGCTCAACATATTTCACTACTGTGGCTTACAAATGAATAAAACAAAGGAAAAGATCTTTGGGAATGATCACTAAAGGGAATATCAGATTTGTTAGGTACTTCTGTCTTCCCTAGAAACTGGCCACTTGAGATGCGCACACAGTCAAGACAGGCTGTAATTGGAAGGCACATGAAGGACCATCTTGTCAGTTTGGAGAACTCCTGGGATCCCTTTGTTTGTTGTCGTAAATTTCACAGAGGAACAAAGGTGGGATATAATTAATAAGACACCAAGATTAATGGTGAAGGCTGACAAGGGAATTTCTAATAGGATGTTTCAATGCTTGCAAAATGCGAGGTTAGTTTATTAATATAAAGCAAAAGCTATCCCCAAATTGTTACTGTTACCTTTAGTCTCTCCCTCTTTTTTCTTTCCTTTGTCTGGCTGAATTGTAGTATCAATTGTTTTTATTGAAAAACCCCAAGCTGCATCCTACTGGAGTGGAGTTGTGTCCACCTCACTTCAGCTACAGCCCACCACATTTGTTATCTTTTTTTTCTCCACTGAGGCGTCCATCCTGAATGTGGCAAATGATGTTTTCTGTTGGCTGGTCCCATCCTGACCAGTGCTTTTGTATATTTCATAATGGTGGACAGTTCTACTTGGGATAATGGATATTGTTAAGGTAACTCTAAATACAACAGTTCTCAGCATAGGAAGCTGCCAGTGTTTAATGTACCTATTGCCTTGCTCCCAACTCCCCAGGAGCAAAATGCTGTAACTAAGAGGCAACCTTTATACAAGATTAAATGATCAATGTTTGAGGGTTCCCCTCCCCAGGAAGTACATCTCAGTGGTGGAAGAGAACACCCATTCCATTCAGCATCTTATTTTAGGGCTTTCTTTTATGTTCTGTATTACAATAAGATTCTATTTTTCTATTGCCTAACTGAAAGGTCAGATTCAAGCTCTACACCATGCACTATAAAAATGCTGAAGCTGAGATACTGGCCCCTTCTTCCCCTCAAATACTCAGAAAAGGAACCAGGCTGAAAAAGTCTAACAATAGTAGAATTTTATACTCCTGCATTCTGCACAGTAATTTTTCTAACTCATGCCATCTGGCAGGAGTGCCTGTATGTCAACTGGGCCCAACAGAGACAAAGAATTGTGCAGGTGGAATGAATGTTAAAAAACATGTTCCTTTTGTGGGCTCATGGAAATGTAGAGCAACCATTTCTTTTTAAGTCAGTGGCTCCTAGCTCCCCAATATACAAGTTTTAAAGGACAGTTAATTTTAGAAAGCCAAGAGCTGTTGAGAAATTTATGGTGTCTTTTGATGACTTATACTCATTAAAAAGTTAAAACTTGCTTCCAAATTTATTCCATCATCGAAATCAAGGCAACATGGATAGAGTGCCCACATCATATACGACTATACTCCAAGCTTATTGATGGCACTTTGAAGTTGTAGAAAACCAAGTTTCAATTTACATGCAACACCAAACAGTGATTTGATGATGACACAGAAAAAACTCTTGGGCTCACATGCTCCAGTTTATTCATGCATTTTCTGGTTCTTGGCAAACTGCAGTTTGTCTGAATTGAACAAACTAGCATTGCACGAATATCTGAAAACCAGAACTGGTAGTACGATTGCCAACTCCTGGATGGAAAATTCCTAGAACTTTCGGGGTGGAGCCTGGGGAATGGCCTTAACAGGATATAATGCCATAGAGTTCACCTTCCAAAACTGCCATTTTCTCTAGGGGAAGTGTTCTGTGAAGTCTGGAAATTAGCTGTAATTTCATGAGATCTTCAGGCCCTGCCCTGCTTGAAGATTGGTTACAACTAACTGGAAGTTGTCTGTTCATGGGGTTTTCATTTCTGGTTTGCAGGCATGTGATGAATTCCTAAGGGAACTCGGGTTGGGGCAAGTCTAACACTTGCTGCCAAAGCACAATTTGTAATTGTATCCGAAGAACTAATAATTCTAAAAATCCGCTTGGGGACAGACTATTCTATACCAACCAAGCAATCTCTGTTTTTCTCTGGTGTACCACAGGAGAATCCGTGTGAAATATTAGGTTTTCTGCCCTGACCTGTATAGGCCAGGCTAGCCCAATCTCATCAAATCTCAGCAGCTAAGCAGGGTTTACCATGGCTAACATTTGGATGGGAGACCTCCAAGGAATATCAGGATTGTGACACAGAGGCAGGCAATGGCAAACCACCTCTGAATGTCTCTTGCCTTGAAAACCCTCTGTGGTGTCCCTAACCCTAAGTCAGTTGTAACTTGGCACTTTCTGCCACCTTATATATAAAATCAGCCACTAATCCATTTATTGCTTCATTGGTCACATTTCTTCTCCATATGAATTGGAACAGTTTTTTTGTCACTATTCACTGTCCAGTAATTCACTGTTCAGTAATTTTCACTATTCACTTTTCACTATTCACTGTTCAGTAATTTTCCTTCATTTTGATGGTGAGTGGACCTGGGGTGCTTATGGTTAAATCTGAGTTTCCATATATGCATGTTATTACTTTGCTTGGAGCTGCTTTTCCTGTTACTGCCAGGTTGTTGAAATAGTCAAGTGTTTCAAGTACATGTAAAATTACCTGGGATCAGGCATTTAATAACTTGCCAACAAGGAGCAAGTACTTGTCTAAACTGGATCATAAGTAACACTATCATCCAGTCTTGTGGTATTTCAAGAACCTTACCCTACTGGCAATCAAGATACTAGCTATGAAGCTTTACTTCCATATTTCACTCAGGACTGATATGATTGCCCTTCAGGATAAGGAAAGGAGGAGAAAAAGGAGCAAAATGCTGGATGTTAGACCTGAACAGCAACAAAATGTCCTGTTCTCAGCAGTAACAAAACTGGCTAGAGAGAATGTAGAAGGCCACTCTGCAGAAAGTGGAACAGCCTCCTTGACCTGTGCCAAATGACTTAGTCTTCAAACTTTCCTATCTTTATGGCAATTGTTTTCAGTATTCCAGACTTGGGATTCACCTTTAGCTCCCAGTCTGCAGCAAATCTGCTGAAATGAAAGTATGTAATTATAACAGGAGGAGCCTGAATGATGACTGGTGTGATGGGGTGGGGAGGGAGCATTACAGAATTGTAGTTTGGGGATGGAGGGAAGAAGAGAGGGATAACAGTGGGCTTTGGTTTGTTTGTGTGAGAGAGAACTTGCTCATCTAAAAAAAGAATCCCGGGACGATTCTTCTTCTGAATGGCCTCTCCTCATTATCCTTCTGTCCTTTCAGTATGCATGTAAAGAAAGCAGGTGGTATTTGTTTGTATGTTCACTCACAGCAGATGCTTCCTAAAAGCAGTAAAAAGAAGTCATTTTTAAGGTGCTCACAACCCAGATGGTGGGGATTTATGACCTATTTGTGCGCTCCAGCTTCCAACCCTTGGACTGAAGACCACTGTTTGAAGGAGCAGTCTTCTTCCACATTGACTTGTCTGCTTAAAACATCTTAGGTACTTTCCATGGTGCCCCTGCATGATGCAGAAGATTCTAGTATGTTTTCAGGGTATCAATTTTCGTTTACATAAAAGAGTCCTCAAAGAAGAGCTGCTGTTTGAAAACTGAGGAGAGGCCAAAAGAATACACAGTCACCCATGATTGGATACCCCAGCTTGTTTCAGGTAGCAGCTGAAGTTGCCCGGCAAAACCTCAGCAGAACCTCCTAGCAGGGACTACAGCAACTGGAAACCCAAGCCCTGACTTCCAAGACTAGAAAGAAAGATATGTGGCCAACCACTGAGATAGGTCCAATAAGTGCTCTTTACCAGTGGATGGAGATTCCCTGCAATGAAGCTGGCTGGTATAAAAGTTCATCCACAGTTAGTTAGGACTCCGTTATGATCATTCAGGGAGCATGTGCAGAAAACTGCCATAAGAAAGATGTATATGCTGTGTAGCCCTTCCTTTTAGTTGATAAAGAGTTGGAGCTTTTTATTAATTGTGGACATTAATGAACATCTTAGTTGCCGTCTACAGGCTGAGCTAGGGCCTTGGAGAGCATCTCTGTTTGGCTGCACATTCCAAAGACAGTGGTAATGATGGTCAAGTGTTTGATTGAGGGAAGATTTCTAGCAACTTTGGTGTTTCCTAGGACATGGGTTGAACTAATGATGCTCCATGCCTACAGATATTTTTTCTTTTGTTTGATTTTTTTTGCTTATTAGTGTTACATTCATTGTTTTTCACCTCTTCCTATGTTTTCATGCAACATAGTTTCATATATCTTCTTCTTGGCAATATTGAGTGATCCTGGAGGATTGTATGACTTTTGTATGACTAACGTTATGATTGTATGACTAATGTTACTCTGTTCCAAAGAAAATTGATCTCCTCCATGCAAGTATAAGTGAAATTGCTCTAGAACAGATATTATGCATAGTGTTATCGGGTGAGACTTGTAGGCCCCACTGATTTGTGGAGGTTTCTATGATATTTTAAATCATTAATTCATCACAGGCAATAATCTCAACTTCCATTGATTAGCATATTTTGCAGATATAAAGTACACATTCAAAACCAATTCATTTGGGACTTATTTTAACAAAGTTATTGAGACAGTCTACCATAATTTGGGTTAAAATTAGAACAATAATTGTTTTAGTGTGCCCATCTGGGCCTGGTAGCTTCTTTGATATTGTTCCTGTGTTGGTGTGTCATGACACTTAGCATGTAAAATATGAATTGCTCTTTCCCATCAGCAGCTCAAATATAAGCCTCTGATCATAAGAAAAATCCTCAGTACGGAACTACAAAGAAGTAGGATGAAAAGCTGATTCAGTAAATTAATATGTAGACATAAGTCATAAGAGTCAGAGTTGTATAGTAGAGTGTTGGAGGATAACTGGGGGTACAAGCCCCCGAACAGTTTATAAGGCTCACTGGGTTTATCTGGTCTCTCTTAGTCCAAACTGCCACACCTCACAGTTTATGAAGAAAATGGAGAAGGGAGAGCCATGTAACACCTTACCCTGAGTTCCTTGAAACAAGAAAAAGATAGAAATAGATCAAGAGGGAGCTTAAAACTCCACAAGTATCTGGTGTTTCATGGAGGACATAAGAGTCACTTCAAAAATAACACGTGAGGTTTCATTACTGAATGTGTAACTGGTGAGACTCTTCCCCTCACTTTTGATTAGATGTGTTTGAGAACCTGCATTTGTCATAGTTCCACTTTGTTTTTAAGGCGTACACCTAAAAGCGCAATCAAAACACAAGACGGCTCCAATCTGCCTGTTTGTTTCTCTCGGTGATTGCATGATTTGCTTTAAGAGACAGTGTTGCATATGAAGCCATGGCAAGACTGACTTATGCAGAATGAATTGGAGCAAGGAGATGACTCGGATGCCTGCTTAGGCATTCTCTTTCTTCATGCAGTATTTATTCTCTTTGCAGACAGAGCACATTGATTAGTGTAAACATATTCTGTATGGAGAGTGGGGAGAGCAGAGTGTGGTTGTTTGTTTTAGCTAACTGCCGTGTCCTTCCATCTGATGAGGGGAACATGGACTCTTGAAAGCTTACACCCTGGAAATCTTGTTGGTCTTTAAGGTACTACTGGACTTGAATCTTCTAGTAACCTAAAACTATTTTGTATCCTTTGCAACAGAAAATTTTTCATCTCTGTGTTAGAAGTTCCTGGACAGTTGAGACACAGTGTAGCTTGGAGTGGGAGTTGAAGATCTGCCTCGTTCCATACTGTCCAGCCCACCAGTTAAGATCTGCCTCACAAGTCCTGCTCTGTGTGCTTCTCCATCACAGCTGAGGCAGTTGGGTACCAGCATGGTGTAGTGGTTAAGAGCAGGAGGACTCTAATCTTGAAAACCGGGTTTGATTCCTTACTCCTTCACATAAGTGGCAGACCCTGATCTGGAGAACTGGGTTTGATTGCCCACTCCTCCACATGAACCAGCTGGGTGAACTTGAGATAGTCACAGTTTTCTCAGAACTCAGCTCCACCTATCTCACAATGTGCCTGTTCAGGAAGAGGAAGGGAGGGAGTTAGTAGGCTATGTTAAGACTCCTTATGGTTGAGAAAAGTGGGGTAAAAATCCAAACTCCTCCTCCTTCAGTCAGACATAGTTTTTTCAGTAGTGGCACCTTGTTGGTGAAATATCCTTCCTGTATCCCTTCCTTTCTTTTAGAGAAGAAAGTCTGGACTAACCATATATAACTGTACAGTTATATAACCATATAATAGCTAGTAGCACTTGGATAGTTCCCCATAAGTTATACACTAAAATTCAAGAGGTGCTAAGTCAAGGTCTGACAATTTCAGTCCCTGAGAAAAGAATACTTCCCTACCTGTCTTCAAAGCAAAAGTTGCATTTGGAATGTTGTAAAACATATCCTCATCATTCTCCAAAGCTCAGAAATGGTTTGTGGTGTGGGCGTAAGTCTGCAAGTATTGGAGGCTAGGTGTGCAGATTCTGTCTCCACTGAAGCACTGTCCCATATTTCTTAACTTTTCTCTCAATAATAAACAACTAGGGAACAGATGCTTTTAAGGACAGCATTAGACATACACTTTCACGGGCATAATTTAATTCCTTTGTTGTGATTATGAGTTAAACCCACATAGTCCCATTGTTAGCTTTTTGGCTGTTTTCAAATCTGGCAAGGGATCATGTCTGTCTGTCATTCATGTGCAATTAAGAAAACAATAATCACATCAAGGAAGGACAATGTGATTATTTATATCATGCAGAAAGAGAGATGAACTCTGATGTATTTACCTAATGTATACTATCCTTTCTTCCCCGTGGGACCCAAAGTATTATCTCCCTTCTCCATTTTATCCTCACAACAACCTTATAGAATAGAATAGAATAGAATCTTTATTGGCCAAGTGTGATTGGAC